>NC_141030.1:15670000-15710000 GCF_052040795.2 Danio rerio
CATCAGTAATCAAATTATTTGCCAAACTAATAAATGGTGGACTTTAACTACAGTTTAGCTTTATTATTCAGGAATCTCATTTATGCCCCTCGTGACAAACAAGATATTTGATTTGAGGAATTGCTGGAAGCGTGTAATTTTCATGCAATGTTTGTTACTGCACGGCGAATGAGAGAAAAAAAAAACATCCGAATTGATCGGTAACTTAGATGCACTCGGTAGGTAACGTCGGAAAACCGTGTGTGTTATTCCTGTCACAAAACGAGCAAAAATCCTACACGATGGAAAAAGTTTGATTGTGGTGCTTACATGTTTATACTAGGAGAGCAGCATTTACAGCAGATTTTTGCAGTCCATAATATTGTAGTGATTTTAACAAATTTATTAAACTAAGGTCCGTCTTTAAACACGAAAAGAGTTCTGCTGGTGATACAAATTAACTTTGCCTCTGAATAAACAAACAAAGACCACTGATCGCTTACCAAATCTGTAGAAACAGGACAATCAACACCAACTGGAGACGCGTCTTTATTAAAAGAAGACGAGAGTCAAATCCGAAATTCACCATTTCCAGCTGAGAAAAGCTCTCGGGTAAAAAATGCTCCTTAGACACATATTTCTGTCTAGTGTCACGTGCACTGTAATCAACACATGAGTCCAGCTGCACTCTCGTAGAGGGAAAATGAAAACAAAACCTTCACTGCAGCAAATTATAAAAGCAACACTGACGACCCGTATATATTTGTGCAAATATTTGTGCAAATGTGATCTTAGATTCGAGAAGCAGCACAACTGACAACAAATAATTGTATTCGTGCGAGCAAAAGAAAGCAGGTGAATACAGAAGAAGAGGATGATCACTCGCGCTAACAGCTGATGTGATGTGCGCAACTGTTTCCTTGCATGAAGCAACCGTGTGTAGAAACGTAACCGGTGTGATCAGTTCTCTTTCAAATAGACTAGACGAAAACTTATGGTCATGCACCCACAGTTTTTCTGCTTTCAAAAGCTCCAGATTTATCTCTTTGTAAGCAGCACTGGTTGCTTTAGCTTTAAACATTCTTTTAACCATGTATGTGTGTGATCATCCTTTCATTATCACACAGGGTTTTTTACCTGCTTTCTTTTGCTTAGTTATTTTTGTTAATATGGTCTAATTATCTTTTATTTATTTATTATTATTATTATTATTATTACAATAGCATTGCTTTAATATGAGATTAACTCCCCATTTATGTGTAGTTAACTGTCTGGGACCTTTAGTCAGGACAGATTACTGTACATGTTTTAGATACATGACAATAATTATTTTTTATTTTTAAAAAATGTTTTGTTGAATAAAAAGTATAGGACACAGCTGTATGTTTCTTGTTTTGACACATTATTTAAAATTTGCGGTGTGGCTAAGAAATAATCATTTATTTTTGGGGTGGTCAGATATAATTTTTGTAAATACTTAGTTGTGAGCCCTGCAAAGTCATCTGAAATAAAAACTAATTGTAATGTAACACTATGAAACCACAACCCATTTTGCTCATGCGTACTGACCAAGCTATTACACAACTCACAAAGAGTGAAATTAATGAGGAGGCATGTGGACATCACACATCATTTAAATCAAGTCATTTACCATGTTCAAAGTCATTTTTATGCATAAAACACATTTTCCCAACACCAAAATCGTGGCTAGTGAAAATGGCGAGTGGGAATGTTGGAAAACTACTAGCCACACTGGCTGGTGATCAAAAAACTTAAAGTCAAGCCCTGGTTACAACCCTGTTTTTGTATTCTTGTTGAAACTCACACTACTAGCGATCGAGGACAGGACACTCTGAAAAGATTGATTGACAATGTTCTACAGTCAATCAGAGTGCAGAACACAATGGGATATAAAGAAAAAAAAGGATGTCAAATTACACAAAAAAAGTTTAAACTGTGAGGTATATGTACAGGTATATACAGTTGAAGTCAGATTTATTAGCCTCCCTAAATTAGTAGCGCCTCTGTTTATTTTTTCCCCAATTTCTGTTAAATGAACAGACCATTTTTTCAACACTAAAAATCTAATATGCAATCAATCTTACAAAGGATCATGCATTCTTACATTCTTGCAAAGACTGCAATGGATCAATGCATTCTTACAACCAGCATGTGTAGCTGCATTGAGCTTCTGCTTTCACGTAAAGAAAAAAGAAACAAGCCCCAGAAAATTATTACTCCCATTATTCAGTGTTTTATGCAGAACGTCATTTGCTAATAGACTATATTTGTCTCCCTGTGCCCCTGAAAGCTTGTTACATGAGGTCACCATAGCATCCCAAGTAATGGCATTCATTTCCTTATCCATTAAAACGGAATATTCTCAATTTATATGTACGTTTTGCTTCAGTTGTCTTCTCCTGTTTCACTAAATGCTTTGGGAAATTGTATCAAAACCGCAACACACACATACACGCTGAGCCCAGATGTCTTCCAACGAATTATTTCTGGCAACTGGGGGCCATGTTCTGTAGTTTAATCTGGGGTCATTTGAGATAACACTGTTGAAGAGAAGCAAAAAAAAAAAAAAAAAAAAACATACTCCCAGCTTTGTCAAATTAGAGTAAATAGCATACAGCAAATTGTCTTTTCCTTGAGCATTGTCTTCACGCTCTGTCAGAGAGGCAAATCATATCACAGGCCAGATGAAATCTCCTCATGCGTTCTCGCTGATGGCTATTTGAGCTCTGCTTAGATAATTAGTCAACTTAACTGCACAATAGTGCATTAGCATCTACCAGCGTATAATTACCAAAGACAACCTGGCTTGAACACTTATTAACACTCCCAAAAGTCATTATCTTTTCTGAAGTTAAACATCATCACATGCCATCTGCAATCAGTGTTGGGAGTAAAGCATTACAATGGGTTTTGTAATAAAGGTATTAATAAAGCTTTGTATTATTAGTAATCATTACAATTTCAGTAATGCAAGTTAAAATAGAATGCGTAGTTACTGTTGTTGGAGTTCAATGTATCTCTGAATTTTATTAAGCTTGTTAGAAAAATCCCTGTGAAAAGCAGCAATGCAAATGTAAGCTATGTGATTCATACACATACTATTAAAGATTAAGTAATCATTGTGGTCTTGTATGTATAAATTGCCACTTACTGCTACTGAAGTTGGAAGCTAGCTCTCTGCAATGGATCTGCACATGGTTGCTGCGGAAGCTAAGCAACACAGGTAAGCTAGGTTGCTCCCAGAAGTGGTGTTAGTAAGACCAGCAAGGGGCTTTCAACCTGCAGTCTGTGTGGGACCTAACGCCCCAGTGTAGTGAAGATGACTCTATACTGCTCAGTGAGTGTTGTCTTTCAGATGAGAAGTTAAACCAAGGTCCCGATTCTCTGTATTCCCGGATGTCCTTCGGAAAGAGTAGGGGTAAAGCCTGGTTTATACTTCTACGGCAAATGATCGGTGTGACCCATGGCGCATGCAACATGCCTAGCTCTGCATTTATACTTCTGCGCGCTGTTTCTGTTGTTCTGCAATAACACTTCCGAACACTTAAACTTGCTCATTTTAGGGCAGGAACCGGTAGGCGTGCAACAACTTTGACCATGAGGTAAACACAAAACAAAACTTTCCATCTGGAGTTTCTTTACGGGACTCCACACTTGTAAACAATCGCTCCATCGGGCTCGCGTAACTCTTGGCCTCGCCTAGACTCGTCAGCGCTACCAAGATTACCAATCACAGAGCTTGCGCTACGCGTCGTTGCAATGTGTAGTTACATTTTTTGAGAGGTGCGGGTTAGCGACGCAGACGGCCATGGCGTAGGGCTATGCGTCAACACGTAGGCCGCGCCGTAGCATACGCGTGCGCTTGATGCAGTAGTATAAATCAGCCTTAAGACAAAAGCATCCAGCCTTAAGACCCAGCAAATTTGTCCATCATGGCCACCATCAGCTGGTGTGTAGTGTGCGGTTTGGCGCTGGCTGCCTTTACATCATCCAGGTGTATGCTGCACACTGGTGGTGGATGAAGAGATTCCGCCAATGTGTAAAGCACTTTGAGTGTCCAGAAAAGCGCTTTATAAAATGTAAGGAATTATTATTACTGGAAATAAATAAATAAATAAATAAATAAATACATAAATAAATAAATAGCATGTGGAAAGTTTAGAATGCTAAGTATAAAAGCATCTCCAATCCATCGTAAATTAATGTATTTATGTATCAAAATATGTTTGCACTGGTTACAATATAAACCTTGTCACACACACGGGGACTGCAGTCTGTATTCACCTTATTCTCCGCCGACGAGCGGGCACTGCCATTTGAATCTTTTTGTCTCCCGACTTCCGGTCACATTCACTTCCACTCATTTTTGACGTTAAAAACTGCTCGTTACGCTGGTTTATATTGCAATTTGATATTTTCTTATTATATTATTCTACTTGGACTGTGTAGTCATGCAAACATTTGTTTGTAGAGCAAGTAGTTTGACCATTTTCTGCCGTTTATAATTCCTAGTCATTTCTCCCATAGGCGACTGAATCGGATGTTCTAAGACAATCGCGAAAACAGGCACACTTCCGCATTTTAGAATAAGGTCAATACTGTTTACTTTGTGAATCCAGAGCTGAAAGTGATGGCAAAATATGCAGAAATTACTGAGATCTAACGTTAAAGTCTGATAATGTTCTGTAAAATTTATATTATACTTGCAAATTGTCCTATTTGTTTAAATCTAAAAACTTTTGTTAAAAATATTACAATCATATAGACCATATGATCAGATATCTGTGTAGCACTAGCTGTTGTTGGGCTCCTTGTGCAAACAAAAGAACTCATTGAATAATTACATTTAATGGCAATGTAAATGCTTGGTTTCTAGGTTGTGGCTGGAAGGGCATCTGCTGCGTAAAACATATGCGGGAATAGTTGGCGGTTTATTCTGCTGTGGCTACCCCAGATAAATAAGGTACTAAGCAAAAGAAAAAAGAATAAATGAATGAATAAATGAATTAGGGTTGGGCCGATAGATGATGCCATCATCCATCACCGATGGCCAATAGACAACACGATGCTGAGCCGGCATCACCGATCCTCCAGCCTGCCCCTGTCGCAAACCCTCTCGAGGAAAATACAGGTAAATACTGATTGACAGGTGGTAATTCTTGTGCAACTTATCTTTATTCATTTATGATTAGTTTATGGGTAAAACAAAGACAGTTCAGGTAGTTGAAACAGTAGGCTAAAAATAATTATTTGTTATGAATTATTTAATTATTCATAACTAATTAATTCACCTCCGCCTATGGCGTTGATGCCAACGTCCATTGCATAATTAATTCACCTCTGCCTATGACGACATTAGACAAACATGCCAAATTGGTCGACATCACCCAACCCTAGAATGAATGAATAAATGAATGAATTAATTAATTAATAAACGAATGAACGAACGAATGAACGAATGAATGAATGAATGAATGAATGAATGAATGAATGAATGAATGAATGAATGAATGAATGAATGAATGAATGTTTGGAAAGTCATCATACTTTTGTTAAAAGTAACAAAAAGTATTGCAAAAGATTGCATTTCGGAGATACATTACATTATATTCAAACATCAGGAACTAGTAATGAATAACATATTACATTTTGAAAGTAACTTGCCCAACTCTGTGTGCAATCTACAACATTCTAGCTTAGAAGCAAGATATCCAGCTTTACAACCAAAAGGTAGTCAATTCTAGAAGAGTTGATCAATGAATCTCCATTCTGTCCTTAATCAAGATGCTTAACCTCAGGTCTCTCCTCAGGGATTCTCTGTTTGATAAATAATAAGCGTTTATTTGGTTAAACACATAAGGTAAATGAAAATCGTAAAGTAATTAACGCTTGGGTTTAGGGATTCTACATTCAGCACAATTCCAATAATGATTCTTTTAGTGCTGTAGTGTGTTTATGCGTGAATCAGTTTGGCCAAGACACAACAATAAAGGGCTAAAAAGAAGTATTTCCTTTGAATGTTTTTAAAAGTTTTGCAGACAGCAATAAAGGCTTTCTCATTGGATAAGTGCAGGAGGACAGTTATGGGAACTATAGCCACCAGGCCTGATTTCCCAAGAACATACAAAATCAAAACCTAGAGTACAGATGAATCAATAATCAAAGCTGGTTTCATTTTGGGTTGTGTGTTTTTGATAATGGAGAAAAGACATAATTATAAAAGTTGTTCTACATATAATTAACTATGTTTCCTTCCACCTTATGCACATCTTGGAATATTGCATTAAAAATGCTTACTGGAAAGGACATAAAACATATGCGTACAAATGAGTGAGATACATTTTTTATCCGATAAGAAAAAAAAATGTACACAAACTGATATAAATTATTATGTTACATAAGATAAAATGCTCAAAGTAGCTTCTCCTAGAGCAATTCTATTTTTATTTTTTATTTTTTTTTTTTGACGCCCGTTTATCAGGAAGCAACGAATGGTTCTCTTTCACTTGATAGATGGAAACAGTACTTAATTCACAAATTTCTTATGTGATATTCCAGTTTTAAGTCTAATTCAAATCTTTGGATGAAGAAATAGCTATTGATGCTTAGAAAAGAACACATGCTGCATGTCATGCATTCATCCAATCATTGGACCTTGCCTTGAAGTAGGGGCTATTTTATTTCCACTAAATTGCACTCCTAGCTACAATTGTTAACAGATTCTGTGTAATGAAATGTAATGTAATGTAATACGTGTATTTATATAGCCCATTTATCCTGTATGGCCATACACCCAAAGCACTTCAAAATCATGTCATGCCACAACCAGTGTGCAGCAAACACTTGGATGATGCGAGGCAGCCACAGGACAACGACACCAGTGCACTTATTACATACCAGCTATTGGTTGAGTGGAGAGAAAGTGGATGGGGATGGGGATGACTGGAAGGCTATGATCGATAAGGGCTGATGGAGAGAATTTGGCCAAGACACCGGGGTTACACCCTTACTCTTTTACGAGAAGTGCCATGGGACCACAGAGAGTTAGGACCTCTGTTTAACGCCTAATTCAAAAAATCGTACTCACTGACAATGTATAGTGTCCCCTTCACTTTACTGGGGCTTTAGGACACAGACCACAGGTTGAGCACCCCCTGCTGGCCTCACTAACAAAACTTCAACAGCAGCTTAGATTTCCCATGTGGTCTCCCATCCAGGTACTGACCAGGCTCAGCCCTGTTGAGGCTCTATGGCCGTTTGGCTCTCTGATGTGATGGCTTTTTTGCCTTCTGTGGTGTGAACATGCATAAAATTGGGTACTTCTGGCAATAATTGAAGGAACTAGAAAAACGTTCAGGCTGCAAAATCCTTTTATATTGTCAGAATGATCCCTATTTACATGAAGTTAGTAGACGGTGAAGTGATATTGTAAAGTGACACTACAAACCTACGCACATACAGTATGAACATGTAGTCCACCATGTGTATAATTTTTCAAAAACTTTCTTGCAAAAGTTTCCCTTTTAAGGCCCCAGAATACTATTGACATGTAGATAAACATGCAGTTTCAGCAAGTGTCATTTATTTTAGATAGATTAAATAGACAGTTGTTTTAAACCAAATATGCTCATATGAGTCATACGGACTCATATCCGAGCAAAAACAATGCAACAAAAAGCAGTATTTCTATTCATTATTCCTTTATTATCTCACGGCAGCCTGCCTTTCTCTCTCATCACATTCAAGACAGCAATTAACACAGCTAAAACATTTATTTTAATGCCATACAAATGCAGATGTTCAAGAGCCATTAACAAAGTCACAGATAACAACCTGTTTTCAATCCCAATACTTCTAATTGCTAAATATATACATCCTAGCTGACAGTGACGATGGTACACTTCACTCAAGACATACATCTACTTGGATAAAAAACAACTTGCAGTCCTGGCATCACTCATCTCCTGTACTTTGCTCCATGAGCCCATGCATCTGGACTGCCATTGTATCAACACACAATCCTGACCATACAACAGCCATCTGGAGCTTTCGCCTAAGTCTAATTGACACGCTCATTAGGAAGTAATGTCACAGAGAACATTCTGGAAAGGGGAGCCATGGAAGCAATGACAGTGCCGTGTCTGGCAGGAAATAGGCAGCCTTCCATACATCCTCCATGCCAGAGGAATCCACAAGCAACCCATCTGGACGCAACTATTCCGCTGTGAATATTCGATGACATGCGAAGCAGTTAGTTTCACTGTGCGGCGTATATTTTAACCATCATAATTTGCTTGCTTGTTGAAATGTATTTGGATATTTTGCGGTACAGAGATAATGGAGAATATTCCACAACAATTGCTCGAATTGAACTGGAAATTGGCTGGGCTAGGCGCACCTGGCATGCATGACATGGCAATCGACACATTAACCCTGAATTATGCAATGGGATGCACAGAATCTTTGCAGACATACACAGCCCCATGCATGCAGCTGGCTCAAATTAAGGAGAAACAACATATGCTAGATTTCTGAGAATAGCTTTGGAATTATTCAAGAATAGCACAAAGCGTGCAGTCCTTACAAGTGAGGCTGATGCAATGCACAAAAGACCTTAACAACATCAGAAAGTGAGAGTCTAAGACAGCCATTTTAGATCAAATTTAGCATCTTGTGCGTTGTCTGGATACACAATTCCTCCCAGATGCATTAGACTGATTGATGGCACTCTCTTCTCTGGGCTTGCTTTCCTTTGAACTTAATGACACAAAACTACTCCATTTGTATACAAAACAAAATAAAATCCCCTTTCATGCAGCTGTCTTGTTTTACAGTAGCTTTGAAGGTAGACTTACGCTAGTGCTCAAAACAACAGACAATATATGTGAAGCATATCCTGTTTCCAATTGCAAAGGAAACTTTTCACCTACACCTTTAACATCATCTTCAAAGGAGTAAAACCTCCAACTGTCAACAGTAAGGCTAGTGTGTTATTAGTGGCAGCTTTTTTCAACAATAAAAGCTTTGACTTTCAAAAAATTGTGATCCTGAAACCAAGCTTCCAATGTTCATTGGCGGTTGGAATCCAGATGTTTTGTTTGTGATAATGTGGTTTTAATTACCGTCCCTGAAGTGTGATAGTTTCAACTGGGCGTGAGTCTAGCCTACATTCCCCCCCTCTATTTTACAGTTGAGTGGGCGAGTTATACATCTCAGACTAAGTAGCCTGTCAGGTAGTAAGCCCATCAAGGACACCAAAAACCAAATGCTGCTTTTCCTTCCCAAGAATCCATGCCAATCTTAATGTAAGCCGGAACAATTCCATCGGCTCCCTCAGTTAAAGCTGACTGTGATGCAGTGCACCTCACCTTATCTTTGTGCTTTGTCCTGCTGTTTGATATTGAACATTTCTTCTACACAGAGGCTTAATCTGATAAGTCTGATTCTTGAACCCTGTGTAGCTTGATACAGCACTGGACAGAACTGAGATAAAAGAATGTCCAGTGCCTTAAACAATAAACCCTGTATCTCGGAAAGCTGTGAGATTGTAACTTGTCTTTAGGTTAGCATAGACATGTTCAGTCTCCCAGCAGAGCTTAGCTCAACCCACAATTAAACACACTGGACAAGATAATAAGAAATTGTCTAAGCCAACAAAAGGTCCTCTTGCCCATCCTTCTTTTTGGCAGGTCTACCAATGTCGCAAGGTAAGGTTTTTAAATAGTACATTGTCAGAATAATAAAAAAAAACTTAATAGTTGTAACACCTCCAACATCCTTTTACTGTGACAAAACACTTGCACAATCAAATGCATCAGACTGTTCATAATGGGTAAAGAGTAGGTGAGGGACAAAAAGTTATCCTGGATCTTTACTGAATAGGCCCAGAGCAGTACCAATAGCACCTGTAACCTAATTCCACTGTGACAGAACACTTGTTTCAGGAGCATCACACAATAATTGGACAGATAGACCCTTTTCCTAGACCTCTATTGAATGGTCCCAGAGCATAAAATGGTATATGTTTCTTGTAAGTGTGTGGAAGCAGGGTTAGAACTGAACTCGGCAGAATTGTGGCACTCCAGGAACTGAGTTTGCAATCCCTCATCCCTAGGGGGTGAAGAGTAGGTGGGGGACAAAATGTTATCTTGGATCTGTTCTGAATGGGCCCAGAGCAGTACCAATAGCCCCTGTAACATCATTTCATTGTGACAGAACACTTAGGGCTTACTCACACTATGTGTTCCGAACCATGCCCAGGCCCGTTTCCCGGATCGTTTGAGAAGTGTGAGTGCACTGAATCGAGCTCGGGCACGGTTCACTTGGTGGGCCTGAGCGTGGTTCACTTGGGCTTTGGCGCGTTACGCTTGTATAGTGAGTGGAAAACGTGCCAAAGCCCAAAATTGAAAGTGAGACGTGACTTTTAAGGCACTGTTTCATATAGATTTATTTAATCTTACTGTTCAATGAAGGCAAACTGCCATAGTTTATTAAAGACCAAACCCCTCACTGCACGACAGCTGCGCGCCTTCAGCAAACCTCCTCATTCCTGCAGCACGAGGACTTTATGGTTGTTTATGAGCGCCAAAAGGGGCGGATCTGTTCGGCGAAATATCTAACTGAGTGTCACCACGTCCCTAAGGACTGTTTGGCAAAATATCTGACTGCATGTCACTGCAAATCAAACGACTGAAACGATATAACTAGAGAAATATCCACTGTGCTGAGACGGGAGGGGGGACAAGCGTGCTTTGGCACGGTTCGAGGCAACTGTACATAGTGTGAGTACGGCCTTCAGTTCAGGAGCATCAGACAGTAATTTAGGTAGATAGACCCTTGTCCTAGCCCTCTACTGAATGGTCGCAAAGCATACAACGATGTAAGTTTTATGTAATGTAAAAGTAACCCTGGAAGCAGGGTTGGAACTAAACTCGACAGGATTATGGCTCTCCAGGAACTGAGTTTGATATCCCTCATCCCTGGGGGTTAAAGAGTAGGTGGGGGACAAAATGTTATCCTGGATCTCTACTAAATGAGCCCAGGGCAGTACCAATAGCACCTGCAACATAATTTCACTGTGACAGAACACTTAATTCAGGAGTATCAGACAATAATTGGGTGGACAGACACTTGTCCTAGAGCCCTACTGAATGTTTCAAGAGCATAAAACGGTGAAAGTTTGTTGTAAGTGTGTAAAAACAAAAAGCAGTACCTTTTATTGTCTACCAATAAAAGGTACATGTTAGGGTAGTAATATATACCTTTAAATGTCCACACATTATTTCTGTCCCTGAGAGAATAGAGCAAGAACTCAAATTGTATTGAAATGCAGTTAATCCAGAATGGTAATATTCCTTTTACACATTTGCACATGCATATAAAGAACATAACCACAGCAAAGTTCTTCTTCAAATCTAGGACTGGTACCCACATCACTTGGTTTTGGAGGCAACTCTAAAAACGTACAGGCAGATGTATTGAAGCAGGTAATAAACTTATAACAATAGGATTGGGCACACTTGGTCTAAAGTATTTCCCTCAAAGAGTCTGATCATAGTCTTATGATGCCCTTGGGTCTGAATGCCCTATAGGAGACATCTAATTTTGAATGGGGCACAATTTACAGTACAAGTCAAAGGGGCCAAATATGTTTCATCCCATTAGATGTCACAGGTAGCTTGCTGTGTAATTTCTGTTACCATAGATATGAATATTAATTGACATTCACATACATTCACACATTCACATATTTCCCTGACATATTGTGACCTTTAAACTCACTTACTATGGTAACCGGAATTATTCACATTCCCAACTAACTTATAATTCTTCCTTCAAAGCAAACAGCTTAAAATAGAGAAGCACATACAGTATTTACAGGACAAATATTCCTAAGCTGTATTAATCTTGATCTCTCACACAGGTTTGGGTTCATGCCCTCATAAGCAAAGCTCCATTATGCTCTAATCCAAATATGGTTCTACTTCTGGAAGAATAAAGCTGAGGATATGTCATTCCACTTTTGGCTGCCTTTGTGCTAACCTTATCCCTTGGATTTCCTCCACTGTGTTTGGCCCTAACCGAGACCTTTTCCAGAAATGAATTCAGCTGAAGGGCCTGATGACCTTTTACAATAGAGCGAGCCATGAGACATTAAAACCAGGCATCTGGTGGAAAAGGGTGCCATTTTCGCGCATTCTGGGTTCTCGTGATTACGCAGATATACTGCATATTACGACTATTGCATATTGCAGAGAAGTGACATTTCCAGTTGAATGTGATGCCAATTCACAAAACCTGACAAATTGAAACATACAATGTGAAGGCAAGTGTTACTTTTCAATTTCACACAAAATTTAACATGTTTAATTTAACAAATAAATATAAATATTCAGGTGTGCAGTGCTGTGATGTGAAACTAGCTTTTGTATTTGCTTAAGCATGATCCATATTGTACAGATAAGGAAAGATTTCTACCACAGCTAATAAGGGGTTATAGAATTGTTCCAAAGACTCATTCATTCATTTTCTTTCCGGCTTAGTCCCTTAATTATTCCGGGGTCGCCACAGCGCAATGAACCGCCAACTTATCCAGCACGTTTTTACACAGCGGATGCCCTTCTAGCCGCAACCCATCTCTGGGAAACATCCACACACACTCATTCACACTCATACACTACGTACAATTTAGCCTACCCAATTCATCTGTACCACATGTCTTTGGACTGCGGGGGAAACCCGGAGGAAACCCACACGAACGCAGGGAGAACATGCAAACTACGAACAGAAACGCCAACTGACCCAGCCGAGGCTCGAACCAGCGACCTTTTTGCTGTGAGACGACAGCACTACCTACTGCGTCGCCCCTATTCCAAAGACTATTAAATTGATTTCACATTTTGGTATTTTATTTTAATCATGATGGCTTCATCAGTTTATCTGGGGAAAGCATAATCATAATTAAGCATATTGCATTTTTTAAAAATCTAATTACTTCCTTCATGGGTGCATTTGTTAGCCCAAATGGCGTACTAACAAATCATCAGAAGCCAGGAAACTCTTTAAACTCGAGGTATAAGGTTTTTTTAACCAACTATCTTCTGTAGATAGATCCATTAGTTCATTATTTAGGCTATAATACATATTCTTTATGAATTTATGCCACATTTCAAGGGATAAAAGTGGAAGTCTTCACAATTGGTCCTCATTGTGATTGATGCATTTTTGCATTCCCATAAAAAAGAATCCAGAAAACACTTTCCATGACTTAATTTTAGTCTAGATTATGGGAATTAAAAACAATGTCAGTATCTGTGTTTCCTTACATGATCTTCTGTCAAACATAATATACAGTAAATCCACATATTTACTACATTAAATTACACTCTTTAAAGACTTCAGAATTTCTCTGATGACTGCTTTTTCACACCGTAATTCAACTGAGAGTAATTCAGCCATGAGAAAAAAAAATGTGAGCCAGCAAGTCCCTGTATATTCAGAGTGTCCAGAGCAGCTGTTCTCAATCTGAATGCAAATGATAATGGATGGATTTCACCAGGTATATCAAACCTCCTTGGTTTAACCCTATTCCTTTTATCAACACCCCACTTTTAATCCATACCAACCCTAATGCAAATCCAACGTAAAGGAACTGCTGATGTACAAAGTGGATTGCTAAACTGCCCAGCATTTTTCAACTCGGTCTCGATTTGAAGGAGCTGTCGTCCCCGATCTGCTTGACAGACGTGTGTGTCAGACTTGTTTACTGGTTGGCGCGGGGAGCTGTCCTAACAGCTAATGCTGGTGAGCTGAAGCAGGCGTCCAGTGTCTGCCGACTGCACGGTAGGAGGAATATCTTAATCAAGCCAGCACAAAATCGAAATCAGGGCACCAACTGAAGAGGTCATTACAGCACTGCACAATATATCTTTTCAGCATTAGCATTCTAATATGTGCATCCACAATAGTCACTTCACAGAATTTGTATTGTAAATGAGGATTGTGGTTGACCAGGCAACAACCTGGAATGCATGTAATTTGTGCGTTAATTGCAAAGTTTAACCATTGTGGAGTTAAAGGGGTTGATGACATAAAGTTTTAAAAACAAAAATTTTGTAAGTAAATTTTATTTTTGGGCTGAAACATCCCTTTAAAGTTCACAATTTGCAAATGCTTTGTTAACTTATATACTTCGTAACTTTAAAAATGGTAAATGTATACCATTGTGTATACATTATACAATGTATACCATTGTATACCATACAAGTGGTATTTCTCATTTATTAATTTAACATTTAATGATTATTTAATAGCAGGCTCCCATAAAAAATATAAATGTATTTATCTATCTATCTATCTATCTATCTATCTATCTATCTATCTATCTATCTATCTATCTATCTATCTATCTATCTATCTATCTATCTATCTATCTGTTTGTTTGTTTGTTAATTTGCTTTTTAATTGCTTATTTATTTATTTGTTTATTGACTGATTGATTTGCTTATTTGCTTAATTATTTATGCTTATTTATTTGCTTATGTATGTATTTATTTATTTGTTTGTTTGTTTGTTTGTTTGTTTGTTTGTTTGTTTGTTTGTTAATTTGCTTTTTAATTGCTTATTTATTTATTTGTTTATTGACTAATTGATTTTCTTATTTGCTTAATTATTTATGCTTATTTATTCGTTTATGTATTTATTTATTTGTTTGTTTGATTGTTTATTTATTTATTTATTTATTTATTGCTTTTTATTTATTTATTTATTTAATTGCTTGCTTGCTTGTTTGCTCTTTACATTTTTGTTTCGTTTCATTTTATGCAGATGCACTTGCCTACAAATCACCCCAACAATTTTAAAACAATGAATTCTTTACAAATAGTTTTTCAAGGCATCTCATGCAATAGATTTCACAACGCAATACTTTTTTAAAATGTATTTTCCTTTTTCTTTTGCAGAAAAACAAAACATTGCAATGCAAATTTCCCCTCAAAGTCATTACACATACTGTTTCTGAGTGGGGATGTCTTATCATAGATCTGAGTTGTACAAATAAGCTATTGGTACTTCAGTTTTTGACAGATAATAAGTGTCAGAATGAAGGATGTGTTATTTTCTGCTGCAATTCTTTTAAAATATCTTAATAGTCCACGTTTCCGTTTTCCTTTGTAAGAAACACCACAAATATTTATATATATGTCACGCTACGACACCCTTCTATCACAGACTCAGTAGCTGATTGTGATGCAACACCACAACTTTATTACACCCTTTCCAACACCAACTAATCCATACAGCAAATCCTATCATGTCTGCAGGACGAGACAGTTTTAGAGGCTTGGAATCGATTATTGATAGTGTTAGTTGTGTTTTATTTGACAGCAAGGTTGTTGTTTTTTTCAGTTAGAAGAGAAGAGGATTGTTGAGAGGGTTTGGGGGAGAAACACTCCAGAGTTTAAGGAAAAGTATCTGCTGAGCAGGTTCAGAGGTTGTTTGATTTGGAAGGTCTGGTGATGGAGAAACCGCAATGGTATGACTGGAACAAACATGGAAGCGGCAAAGGTTGACAGTGGTTGAGGTTCATGACACTTGGGATAGAGAGATTAATGTGTAATGCCTTAAAGGAATACCTAAAAGAATAATAATAATAATAATAAAAATAATAAAAATAAAATAATAATAATAATAATAATAATAATAATACAAGATTTTGCAGCTTGATGACTGATTGATGAAGTTATGGATTAAGATGAATAATATGTGAATAATAGATTTTTTAATGTAAATTATATATTTTATTTATAAAAAAGAATTTGGCTAGCAAAACTTCAAGGCATCCTTGGCTGTTAATTTTGTTTTGACTGTACAATTTGTATGTTGTTTTTGTTGTTGGTGTTTTTTTTTTTTTTTTTACTTTTTACAGCCATTGAATAATATTTTAGTACCGTAGTTTGAAATAAAAATGGAAATAATAATAATAATAATAATTACTGTTCTACTACTGCTACTACACAAAATAAAATAAAATACTATTAATTAATTACAATAAATTGATTTTCTAAAAAAAAATATTGAGTCAAATTAAAAATACAAAAAAATTAAATAAGCATACAAAAATAATACATAAATAAATGTTACTGTTGTGGTTCAGCTAAAACATTAAACATACATACATGCATAGGTCTCAGCATCATAGTGGCTCCAGGAGAAATGAAGCACAAAATATAACTTCAGGTGAATAAATGACATCTTAAAAACACTGCTAATGTTTTTCGATAAGTATTCACAGTATGTAACTGTAGGTTCTGTTTTCGATCAAACAGATACATATTTTTTGGCAAAAAAAGGCATAAATACACAAACCACACTATTAGAGCCTAATCAATGTGTTATTGTAAGACTAACTACCATTCAACCATTCCAATCTCTAGACTTCACCTGTAGCTACACTGTACACTCAAAAAATGACTTTGCAGTTTGCAAACTAATTATTTAAACTGAGCTGAAACACAATTTTGAGTTTTTTAGGAGACTACTTAATTGTACAACATTAAGGAATTGTGTGTTGTAAAAATCACTGTAAAAAATGCTGGCTTCCATACAACTTCTTAATGATGTCCTAACACAAGTTGATGAAGTTAATTCATTCATGCATGTATGTATGTATATGTATGTATGTATGTATTTATTTATTTTTTTTATTTTTTTATTTCCATGATGGGGCACTAAACCCAAATTCATCCCGCCACGGTTACATTACTGCTTCTCATTCAAAACATTCAGTCTTTTTTTTTTTTTTTTTTTAAACAGTGAGTTATAATCGCACCAAAACATATTAAAAGGTAAGTATTATTATTAATTATAACAGTGCAAACTTTTCTGTAACCATATTAGTGCTGTGTGTTACTTGTTTAACCCTTTAAGGTGACATACTGACTGACTGACTGACAGGTGTGTGATGCTTGAGACCAACAAAGTGAACAAACACGACGTAGCTTTCAGTTAAGATAAACAGTTTCCATAATTATAGTTTATAGATAAAGGTCTATGGCTCTGCATACAATGACTTTATCTAGCTGAAGTTTTTAACCATTTCACTTTACTTCAGGAAGCATTAATGCCGCTCTGTAGGTCTATTGGTGACATTCATAATTATAATTATTATAGGTATGTTGGAGACATACCTGTTGCATAAACGCACTAAATCGCACTTCAGCAGTGTTTATTTGAGAGTGCACAATAAATTTTGCATTTCAGCAGCATATATTTGAGGGCGTACAAGAAGTTTTTTGCACAGAGGAAATTGGCGCGTAAGCAAAGAGATTCACATGTTCGTATTACATAAATGCAAACTTGACTTGCAATAATGCTGCGCTCACGACATTTGTCATTGAAATAATGCCATAGATAGTTGGTAGATCTGTGTAAAAGGCCTGCCTGCCGACCCACCCATCTATCCATCCACCCATCCATCCATCCATCCACCCATCCATCCACCCACCCATCCATCCATCCATCCATCCATCCACCCATCCATCCATCCATTCATCTATCCTTCCATCCATTCATATGTATATATATATATATATATATATATATATATATATATATATATATATATATATTCCAAAAAAGTGAATTGAACATAAAACTATTAAGTTGTCCCTAAAAAAATCAAGAATTGTGTTGATTCAGCTCATTTTAAAAATGTTTATGAGTGTATGCTAAATTATGTAGTTTCTCCAAATAACTCTAAAACAAGTTCAATTCAATTCAATTCATCTTCATTTGTATAGCCCTTTTACAACGTAGACTGTGTCAAAGCAGTTTCACATAGAAGATTATAGTGAATTGAAACAGTTCCGTTTTCAGAGATTAAGTTCAGTTCAGTTTAGATTAGCTCAGTTCAGTTAAATGTGTTTTAATATTCACTGCTGGGAGTCCAAAAACTGAAGAGTAATCCATTGATGCGCAGCTCTACAACAAATCTATATAGCTCATATCAAGCAATGTCCTTACTCTCTGCTTCACGACACACACAGTCACGTCCTGTCCAGACAAACTCAACCTCCGAGCGCACACACACAAACAGTGATCTTAACGACCATCTACATCATGTCCTCCACACGCGTTCAGATTTGCTGCAGAGTTCGCAGGCAGACTCTCAAGTTTAATGATGCGTAGCAGCAGGATGGAGAGAGGATGAGCGGGGTCACGGCACTAATGTCCGCACACATCGCCAGAGGATCAGACACTTCCACACAAAGGACATCACAGAAAGCTCATTTCTGACCTCGTATATCCTCAAAGAAGCCCATTCACAACTGTTTCTGCTGCTGCCAGTTCTCTAAATGGATTGGACAGATTATGATGGATACAACTAAAATGCTGATGGCAACCTATTCACCTTTTTCTTGTGCCGCATGATGCTTTGTGTGGATTATGAGAGTAACTTCTGTAAAACTGTTGCAGTTAGTCCATTGAATGTTATAATTCAGCTATTTTGAAATAAGCAGTGGTGGACAGTAACTGTATTTTTACCTCTACTGTATTTAAGCACATATTTTAAACTAAGTATTTTATTTTTATTTAGGGGACTTTAACTTTTACTTCGCTACATTCCAAAACAGAATATTGTACTTTTTACTCCATTACAATTCTTAAATGAAGCTAAGTAAAAAGTTAATCTAAAGGGGAATTCAGTAAAAGATTAACTGATCAGAGAAAGTGTCAAACAATTCAGTGATTCAAACAACCTTTTGAGAGTGAATCTTCTCCAGTTAATAATTTACTGATTCAAATTATTTGTAAAGAGTGAGTCTCTAGTAAATAATTAAATTATTTAAATGACTGGTTCAAAATGTGTTTCCAATAAATGGTTATCTGATTCAAACGATTTGTTTAGAGTAAGACTCCAGTAAATGATTAACTGATTCGAATGATCTGTTCTCCAAAAAAAAAAACTATTTACTGAGTCAAATGATTAAGGGCAGCACGGTGGTGCGTCAGCTGGCATTTCTGTGTGGTTTGCATGTTCTCCCTGTGTTCGTGTGGGTTTCCTCTGGGTGCTCCGGTTTCCCCCATAATCCAAAAACATGTGGTATGGGTGAATTGAATAAGCTAAATTAGCCATAGTGTGGAGTTTGCATGTTCTCCCTGCGTTCGCGTGGGTTTCCTCTGGGTGCTCTGGTTTCCCCCACAGTCCAAAGACAGAATTGGGTAGGCTAAATTGTCCGTAGTGTATGAGTGTGTGTGTATGTGGATGTTTCCCAGAGATGGGTTGCGGCAGGAAGGGCATCCGCTGCGTAAAAACTTGCTGGATAAGTTGGCGGTTCATTCCGCTGTGGCGACCCCGGATAAAGAAAGGGACTAAGCTGACAAGAAAATTAATGAATGAATGAATGGCCACAGTGTATGTGAGGGTGTGCAAGAGTGTGTGGGTGATTCCCAGTGTTGGGTTGCAGCTAGAAGGGCATCCGCTGTGTAAAACATGTGCTGGATAAGTTGGCGGTTCATTCCACTGTGGCGACACGAGATTAATAAAGGGACTAAGGGGAAAAGAAAATGAATGAATGAATCAATTAATGAATGAATGATCTGTTAAGAGTAAGTCTCCTCTAGTAAATGATTCACTTATTCAAATGATTTGTTCAGAGTGAGTCTCTTGTAAATGATTAACTGATTCAAATGATCTGTTCAGAAAGAGTCTCAAACAAATGATTTACTCATTCAAACAATCTTTTCAGATTGAGACTCCTCCATTAAATTTTTTGCTGATTTAAACTATTTGTTCAAACTCTCCAGTAAATGATTAACCAAAGCAAACGGTCTGTTCAGACTGAGTCTTCAGAAAATGATTCACTGATTTAATTCATCTGTTCAGAGTGAGTCTTCAGAAACTGATTCACTGATTTATTTAATCTGTACAGAGTGAGTATCCAGTAAATGAATCACTGATTCATCACATGATTTGTTTAGATCAAGTCTCCAGTACATGATTTACTGATTCAAATTATCTGTTTGGAGACTCCAGGAAAAGATTTACTGATTCAAATGATCTGTTCAGAGAACATTTCAAGCAAATGATTCACTTATTCAAATGATCTCTTCATACACTTCAGTAAATAATTCACTGATATAAAATATGTGTTCAGAGTGAGTTTCCAGAACATAATTCACTTATTTAAATAATCTATTCAGAGAGAGTCTCGAGCAAACAATTCACTGATTTAAATGATCTGTTCAGAGTGAAAGTCCAGTAATCGGTTCACTGATTCAAATGATCTGTTGAGAGAGAGTCTCAAGCAAACGATTCACTACTTCAAACAATCTGTTCAGAGCGAGTCTCCAGTAAATCATTCACTGATTCGAAGATCTATTCAAAGTGAGTCTTCGGTAAACAACTCAATGTTTTGATTAATTGATCTTATTGAGATTCAGCGTGTGAATGTGGTTTTGCTGTTTTTTACTTGCAATAAGATGAATTATTAGTATAATTATCAGTGTATGACAAGTTTGGTAATCCAATTATCTAGCAAATAAGCTTACTTCAGTACTTTTAAGTTTATCCTGAACGTAAATAAAAAATTAAATGACTCAAGTCATATTGAAACATAGGAATTAATACTTCTACAAGAGAAATAATGTAATAGGGTATGTGTATATATATATATATATATATATATATATATATATATATATATATATATATATATATTCTTTTTTTTATGATGGATACAAAAAGACAAATCTTTTTGGATTTGAAATACAGTCATCCTGTATTTCCCAAAAAAAGGGTGATAATTTGTCATCTAAACTGCTTTAACTCCCGTATCAATGTTAAACTACGTCATAAACTTGTTCTGTGCTGTCAGAAAAGTCTCAGATAACATCAGGATGCAGTTTTCTCCAATACAGCACATGTATTTTCATAAAGCAAAGATGAATTGATTGCTTGGGAATAATAGAATGGTTGCAAATCGCCCTAAACTACATGGCCGAAATGGTCAAATCCATCAATATTCAATTATTCCTGCCAAACCAGCTTGTCAGCATAACCTGATTTTTGGTTATTAATGCAACAAACGCAGGATCATTTCCCGAAAACTCTTTGTTCAGTCAAAGGAAATGCAATTTTTCCTATTATATTTATTATGTGTATGTTATGGCTCCTAATAATGTTAAGTCTTTGCTAGAATGTGTCTAATCTATCTATCTATCTATCTATCTATCTATCTATCTATCTATCTATCTATCTATCTATCTATCTATCTATCTATCTATCTATCATCTATCTATCTATCTATCTATCTATCTATCTATCTATCTATCTATCTATCTATCTATCTATCTATCTATCTATCTATCTTATTTTTTATTTATTTATTTATTTATTTATTTTCTACTTATGAATTATGACTTTTTATATATTTTTTTCATCCCTCTCTAAGAACATTTGCATCAGCATGTTAATACTGCCAACAAAATCATGGTAAACACTTTTAATTACTAATAGCTGTGCTTATTTTCTTGACAGCAAGGGAATGTGGGAACACAAGAGGTCAGAGTGACATCAAACATCAAAAACAGTGTGAGAGAGTGACACATACAGAGAGAGAGAGAGAGAGAGAGAGAGAGAGAGAGAGAGAGAGAGAGAGAGAGAGACTAAGAAAAAGAGGGAAGGAAAACAAATAGTGGAGTGAGACTCCAGCCCTCAGGGAGCAGCACTTAAGTAATTAATGTTTGAAATTGCTCAAGTTCAGCATGGAGACTCCCGAGAGAGCTGGTCACAAACGCACATACACACACACATGCACGTGCAAACTACAAGGAGAGGGGGTGAGATGGCTGAGTAAAGAGAAGTCCAGTTCAATTTCTCAAATAAATTTTGTTAAGATTTACCAAAAGTAAACTTCTTAATACTGTTTTTGATTGTTTTTTTTTTGTTTGTTTTTTTTTCTAATGAATGGTTTTCATTTTGTGTGATTTAATTTTTATTATTATCAAAATTGACATTGTAATAAATTGTATACTATGGCTATTGGTTAACATTCATATATGATTTTTTTATTATTATTATTGATTGATGTTTCAAATATACTCATATCTGAGTTTACTACTAATGTTTAGCACTAAATATTATCCATTATTAATTTATTAATGAGGTATCATACATTTATTACATTTACAGAAATAACTTTTACTGGCAGTTATAATCCTATTTAATTTTCAGTTGGTAATTCTGTTTTGTTTGGCACATGTATTATTGTTATGTTTTCCTCTAGAAATGCTTTTATTCTTTGACTTGCATCATAGTAATCAGTATCTAAAGTTTAAATTACTACTCTACCAAGTAGCATCAAACCGAAATGCAAAGGTGACAACTTTTCCAAAAAACAGGGATCCTTTTATGGCCAATCACACCGAACGCTCTTTTACGTTCTGTTGAAATATCTAATCAATTCCATGCCTGTTCGATTAAAAAGGTCAGGAGAGGTTTTTTTAATGTCAAAAATATCAGTAATTTATTGGATACAAGTGAATAATTCTATTCACAGAAATATGTTATCCTCAATGCAATGCAAAAGTTACATTCAGGAGGTGCCCAACAACTTTTATTTCCTGATTCAAGCTTTTATAAGCAGCTAACATTAACAGGTGGAGTTTAGTGGAATTTTTCACTTGTCAATCATTCCCCAGTCCTCCTTTGTCTGCACCCATACATACATCCTGTCTTTCTACTAATTCTCTGCACAACGTCAAAAGCACAAGACTTTTCATCTGCAAATATTATTTGTTTATTTTCTGCTCACAGAAAGTTTCACTGCAGAGCTCCACTTAATTTTAAAAACTCAGGCCTTTGCATTTCTACTTCTGTAAAAATGTGTCATTATTATGCAAGACATATCACACTCGAAGAAGTTTGGTTGATATATATCACCTTAAGCAACACAAATACAGTTGTTTCATAAGAAGAAAAGGAGACAAAAATAATAATAAATGTATTCCTTTCTCCAACAGTTCCAAAAACGCGAGGCGCACCACACTACCTTTTTATGGACAAAAAAAAAAAAAAAAAACAGTGCAGTGCGCTTTTTAAGTCACTAGGCAACAACTATCCGCTGCATATTGTACGGGAGTATTGCTGTTGATATTGGTATAATTGTAATATTTAATATTGTGATATTCAGGATTTGTAAAGTCTTACAGCTCTGGATAACTTGAAAAAACAACCACTAGTCTCTCCTTCGTCTTTAATAGACTCTGCATACGTTTTGACAACACAAATATTGCTGTCACCAAAACGGAAACACAGTCTCTGCTTTCATTTGATTAGAGAATGAAAAAGACGTGACTGACGTATTGACTTTTTTCAACTATGAGCACACTAAATGGAAAAACGCAAGCCAGGCTCATACTGAAAACGCACCTCTATATACATTTCCGTGAAATTCATCCCAGGAGGTATGTTTTTTTGCAGTTTTCGTTTACGCGAATGCACAAGAGGCCACTGTGTATGCTTTTGGAGATCTCAAATTTCTCTCGCGAGTGCCATTTGTTCTCGCTCAAATCAGAGGCCGCTGTTGACTGACTGTTTGACTGACTGAATGACTGACTGATTGACTGAATCACCATCCTACTTCCCTAAGCCCAACCAATTTTATTGATTGACCTATTCACTCCGTTTCCCTAAACCCAACCAACAATTTTCAAAAGCAATCAAGAAAAAGATAAGCAATCCAGAAAAAAAGTACATGACCTGCTAACGGGCCAAACTAGTTACAGTGGGAAAGCTGTCCATACGGAGGTAAGCGGGCAGCTGTTAAGCACAAAAAGGAACAGTGTCAGGCTTTTGTTACATTCAGCCATACGTACCTCTGGCTACATAATTCGCTGTGTCCAGAAACATATATAGGGCTACGTTTTCAGATTGAGCCCATGTGGAAAAACGCAAGGCGCAGCAGTCAGTTAAAATGAAAGGCGCACAGGGCACATAAGCAATGCGCAAAATGCTTCAGGCCAAGTGAACTATTCAAAAGATGCGCCTCTCAACACAAAAGATGCATTCGGTGTGATCGGCCTCTTAATCTGCCATTGAACAAACAAACCCAAAGCCTCAACCATACCTCATGTGATTTGTTAAATCAGCCTTGTGCTGTCATGCTGGTCTGGCTACTCAAAAGAGCATTGAGGAAATTACACATAGCACTTCAAAAAAACAAGAAATGGGATCACTCGTTTCATTTAGTCATTTAATTATTTCCTGTTATCAGTTTAATGAACACTCTACACTCTTGTCTGGATCATCAAGAGCTTTAGTGAAACCCCTGGCTGGAGTCTTTGAACTCTCTCTAATGAGACTGAAGGGACTCTTCAAACTGTCAACGGTAATGCCACGTGTCTTACTGTTCCCAAACATTGCTATAATGGATCCTTTCACGTTTTCAGCTTCTTGCACAATACCCTAGATGCAGTTGCCAGCCAAACACGCTTGACTCTTTTCTCACTGTCCCGTCTCTAAAAGATAAATCGAAGTGGAACGTCCATCGGCGCAATGTCAGTTTAGGATGCCAGCTCATTTTTCAGTGCGACTGAGAATCAGACAATGACTGAATTTTAAGACCACAGATAAACAGAGTCCCTTAGGACAACACAAACAATTACTGTCCTAAGGGAACGGAGGACAGCAGTGAGGCATTTTAAAATAGATATGCTCTCTGCAAGTCCCCAAAGGATGCGTGTTAATACGGAAAGCAGATTTATCTATTTGTTGCTCTTACAGTGATTTAAAAAGCAAATGAGACTTGGAACATTCACTGCAGATCTGAATACCCTTAAACAACAGCTTGATTGTGTTACAGCTGTGGCCTAGTAGCTTCAATACATAAAGGCATCACAAGTCCAGTCACATTTTCCAAATCTCGTTTATTTCCTGACATCTTACTTCTGTCTGCTTTACTAAAATTGGAAGGAAATGTAATTAAATATTAAAAATAAAAGCAGGTTTAGCAACTTATGCTAGTGCCTGACAATAAGTCCTGCTTCAAGTGCGACCAGTTCAGCATGTGATGTTGGGTACAGTAGATGAAAGTGAAGCAGAGGTCAGCTATTAGAAGCTGTGAGGATAAACATCACTTCTATAGTCCCAAGAGGCACACTAGGAGCTGTGACCTTTAGTGTCCTTGTTAATGTGTGCACATCAAACAAGATGTCCTCACTGCAGGCTACCCTGTATAACAGGGGTCACCAATCTTGGTCCAGGAGGGCCGGTGTCCCTGCAGGGTTTAGCTCTAACTTGCCTCAACACACCTGCCTGGGTGTTTTAAGTATACCTAGTAAGACCTTGATTAGCTTGTTCAGGTGTGTTTGATTAGGGTTGGAGCTAAAACCTGCAGGACACCGGCCCTCCAGGAACAAGTTTGGTGACCACTGCTGTATAACACGATGATGTACTGGGCCAGGTCCACTACGTAGTAAACCTAGTAACTCCCACTAAGCTAACACCTATACTACTGTGATGGTTGGGTTTAGGGTTGGGGGAGATGTAAAAGATTGTCCACTACAACATGGACCTGGTCCAATATGTCAACAAGCTGTGGGCTGCAGCGAAGTCTCACATCAAATACAAATGACACTGGTTTGACTCACTGAATTGGTTACAAGACCCATATACTGTAGAACCCAGTTTCCCAAGGAAATGTAAATGTTTTACATCAGAAAACTGGCTAATTCACATGAATTTACACAAATATGCATGCCAAAGAATATCCCACTTCTAAACCTACTCGTAACAGGAGGATAAGCAAATCATACTAAAATGTAAAAATAAGATTATACAAATGAATATGAATTAGCCAGTAATCAAAAGGATACAAATCCTTGTGAGATTGTGATGGATTAATAGAATTAATTGGATTGTATTAATTAATCTCACTCTTGACTCCAAAAAGTTTAAATGTTTGTTCCCACTCCTAAGATAATGGTTAGTGTACCATTAAGGATAACAAAGTTATCTTGGTGATGTGACTTGAATCGGCCTGAAGATTTGGGTTATTAAAGTGAGTATAGCTAGTAAGATATGTGCTGGAAAGCCTCCCTTCTGACCTCAGCAAGTGCACTTGTTAGACAGCTTGTTTATTGTCCACTAGGAGAAGTGCAAGCAGGACTGCTGAACTCAAGAAGTAAACTTATTAGTTTGCCACCCTCAATATTATGACTTTGGTGAGTCCTTTGAGCAAGACACCATACCTCCATCTGCTTGGTGAGTTTGTATGTGTTCACTGCTGTGTGTGTGCACACTTGGATGTGGTAAATCCAGAGTACAATTTTTGAGTATGGGTCACCATACTTGTCTATGTCACATCTTTACTTTTCCGTACATTGATGCAAACAGAACCAGTTATGCCAGAAAATAAGATGAGTGCAAGTAAAACTCATTCCTGACCTCAAAGAGTGCAGTTGTATGGGTACCTGTTTCCTATCAGAACAGTGACCCGGATGGGACTAATGATTGGGAGGTGAGGTAAACCCAACTACTAACCTCGAAAAGCATACTTGTAATGCCTGCCTCCTATGTCAATTGAAGATGGTTTGAAACACACTCGGAGTGATATGTGATGAACTAGCTCATGACTCAGATGGGACTAATTATCGGAGAGCATACTTAAAGCTGATTTGAATCTCACTCTGAGAATGGTTATGTGATCGGCAAGCTCACCTGCTGCCATGACCTGGATAGGTTAAAAATTGGAAGGTGGGTATAACAGATAATTCCCACTACTAATTTTAAAAAACACCCTTGAACAGTACAGATGCAAAAATTTCTTCTAAAAGTATCCTTTTTTTCAGGATCCTGTGTATGCTCAGTAAGTTGGGTTCTTTTCATTGACTTTAAAGTAAAATAAATTAACATAAACCCATGAGGCTAAGGAAAATTAAAATTTAAGAAGAAGGTTTCAAATGTCGTGTAGAGGCATTTGCATCTGAACTCTTCACTTGTTAATGTGACTAGCTCCTATGATAGTTGAAACTGCTTTGAATCTCATTCAGGATGGTATGGGATGGACTAGCTCACCTGGTGCCATGACCCGTATGGGACTAATTATTCAGGGGTAAGTAAAAGAAATAAACCCCACCACTCAAACAGCATGATTGAAGCTGATTTGAATCCCACTCTGAATGGTAATATGATAGACATGCTCACTTGTGGACTGAGGATCAGGTGGATGAGTAAATAAAACAGACCAACATGCAAACATTTCGCAGGTAACTTCACTTTCTTGACTTCAAGAAGCACATAAGACAACAACAGTTGTTGTTGCAGTCTTTACAATCCTTGCATGACTGGACATCTCCTATGTGGATTGATGTTAGCTTGGATCTCATTTGGAGATCCACACTTTAGTAAGACAGTTTAAACATGACTTTGCAAAACACTCCCAACTATAATATGATCATATGGAAGGTTGCCTAAACATAACAACGTTCCTTTGGATGATTATCAGCATGTTGCAATGCAAATGCAAGGGCGTTAAGGTGGATGCTTAGCTAAACAAAGAGTCCAGTCTCTAAAATGACTCTTGTACCTTCTTTAATGTAAGTCTACGCAACTTTTCTTTGCAAGATTGATCACCAGCCAAGCAAAGTCATAAACTTCATCGTGACAAGCTGTGTGGTTTGAGTTGCCATATCATGTCTGTAATACAACACTGTGGGATTCTAATGTCTTTTCTTACGACTATGATTATTTTCTTACAAGGTTTGTTCAAACTTCTACTCGAAGTACAAGGAACAGAAAAATCTAGTTGTGTTTGCCTCAATGCACACTGCTGAAACTGCTAGACTATGTAATCTCAACTACATATCCGGTGAAGGTGACAAGATTAAACCTGCTAGACAATCATCAGCACCTCCATTCGAATTTCATCACCTGCACTGTAGAAGACATGACAAGTAGGCTGTTTTGCTATACTCCCAGCACTCACGGCGGCAAATCACAGCATCTGAAAAGGGAGGCTTCGGTTTTTCTCCAGCTGTTCTCATGTAGGAAGGTGTCAGAGCTCACACATGGCAAAAATCAAATGAAATGGAGACAGAGTGAGAGAAAGAATGAGAGTGAAAGGGAGAGAGAGAAGGAGAGAAATTGGAGAAAGCGAGTCACTCGAGGGGTCCGACAGACATCAGTGAGTCCAGCTCAGACGCGCAGAGTAAATTACTTCCTTGTGCGCTCTCCTCTCTGGTATGTATTTTTCTAAAAAATAACACGTAGGATCACATTGCCGCTGCTCGTACTGTTTGTGATGTACAGAGCTGGATGAAAAGGAGAAAGCAGTGGTTCATGGTTCACAGAGGATAATATGGAGAGGAGGTGATCGCTCAAAATTTCCCTTACTATGAGCTTTATTTACAAAGAGAGTGAAAAGGAGTGTGTTCAGCAAGCAAGCTGTCAGATAATGTAAATGACTATTTTCTAAAAAAAAAAAAAAAAAAAAAAACTTACCAAATCTTATCAAACTCCCAAATGGTGCATTTGTTCAATAAGTAAATAAATAAATAAATAAATAAATTATTTATTTATTTATTTATTTATTTATTTATTAATTAATGGCTATCAAAATTTTTCCAAATATATTTTGTTCAAAAGAAGAGAGAAAATTAAACACATTTTGAACGAGTAACATTTGTGCGTTATTATTATCAGTATTATTGTTAATTATCATTTAAAATATTGTTACAGTGAGCCACTGTGGAACCGAGAACTACAAATCGGCCACAGTTAAAAACTACAAATCCTGCCATGCACCTCAGAAACACCTGTTCCTGTTTGACATTGATTCCACACAGACAGCCAAAGGATCTTTATGAACTGATTACATGAAATATAAATACACCACACATACACACACTACAGTGTTTTTTCTGTTTAGTGAACTTTACCTCAATTTCCCCCTGACATGCCTTGTTCGACTCTTGCTTTGTCTTTTTGGTTACATTGCTTGTTGTCGTGACTAACCATTCGCCTATTCTATGACCATGACTCTGGATTCTCTGTATGTAATTGTTTGTTCAGTCAGTTTCATTTTTGTCAGCTGTGTGTTGTTGACTGGTGCCATCTTGTGACTGAATAATAGGTTAGTGTATACTACATTACCTGATTTCCTTTTTGTCAACTGTGCGTTTTTAATGAGTGGTGCCATTGTGTTACTGAATAATACAGAGGTTAGTGTATACTCCATCAGCTGTTTATCTTTCAGTCAGCTGTGGGTATTTGACTGGCGCCATTTTGTGACTGAATAATAAAAAAGTTTAGTGTACACTTCACCGGCTGTTTTTTGTTTCTATTAGCTGTGTGTTTTTTAACATTTGGCGCCATCTTGTGACTGAATAATTTATAGGTTAGTGTATAATATATAGGATACTGCATTAGCTGTTTTTTTTTTTCTGTCAGCTGTGCATTTTTAATATGTGGTGTTATCTTGTGACTAAATAATACATAGGTTAGTGTATACTCCATCAGCTGTTTTTGTTTCTGTCAGTTGTGCATTTTTTTTACATTTGGCGACATCTCGTGTCTGAATAATATATAGGTTAGTGTATACTCCATCCGCTGTTTTCGTTTCAGTCAGCTGTGAGTTTTTGACTGGCGTCATTTTGTGGCTGATTAATACAAGGGGTAGTGTATACACTTATCGGCTGTTTTTAAATTCTATTAGCTGTGGGGGTTTTTTTGTTTTATTTTTACATTTGGCACTATCTTTTGACTGAATTATACATAGGTTAGTGTATCCTCCATCAGCTGTTTTCATTTCTATTAGCTGTGTTTTTTTAACATTTTGAGCCATCTTGTGACTGAATAATACATAGGTTAGTGTACACTCCATCAGCTGTTCTTGTGTCTGTCAGCTGTGATAAGAAACCCTAATATTTGGAGCTTTTTGGTAATGACTTGCCCTTGACATTTACATTAAGAAAAATAAAATTTCGTGGTAATGAATAGCTACCAACATTTTTCAAAATATATTTTGTTTAACCGAAGAGACAAAGTTAAATAGATTTTGAACAAGTGGAGTTAATTTTGTAACCAAATTGCATTTCTGGAATTCTTTTTCAGTCAGACTTATCTGCTTTTGCACTTACAGCTTACAAGGTCGGTGTATGCCTTTCCTAATACTTTTCATGGGTCGCTGGATCAATACAGGATCGTCAGACCACATACAAAATGCAGGCATACAATGTGCAAACAAGCTTTAGGTAGCTTTAAACCAGTTTCAGACCTTGAATTGATATTTCCTTTTCAGCCCTGAGGGGAAATAAAATGACTGTAGTCTAGACCTGTGGACAGAGGGGACATTTCTGATCAATAAATGTGAAGCGTTTCAAATCTCCTACAGTCAGAGGACACACGGCTGCTGAGACTCAACTGGAGATCATTACTGTAAGACACAGAGGTTGACACGAAGCAAAACCATGACGTAAGCAAGATATGGATTTTTACTTAGAAATTATACTTCTGAGGATGCTTCATGTTCAATTTATTGGAGGGAATGTACTGTATATTTAGTTCTGTATATTATTTAGTAATGGTTTACTACTTCTACTACTAATACACCGTAAAACCCAAAATTTTGAGTTCAAAAACTAACCCTAATTAGTGCTGTGAACCTAATCCATTTAAGTAAATGAAACAATTTAAGCACAGTAAAACCCAATAAATGAAAAGAACTCAAACCAACTGAGTACTGTAAAACCCAATAAGTTAAGGCAACTCGAAACATTTGAGGAAACCGATTGCTACAAACCATTTGAGATAAATAAACTAATCTTTATGAGTACTGTGAACTTACTCCATTTAAGTTGAATTAATGAAATATTTAATTAACTCAATACCTTCAACACTGAGTTTAAAACTCTTTTCAAATGAGCAGCGATAACTTTCAGTAAATTTTGAGTTCACTACACTCATTTCATTTAATAAAACTAGGTGTTGGGTTTTTACAGTACACTACCACTACTTCTACTACTGCAGTACTATCACTGTTATTGTTCTTGTTGTTGTTGCTGTTACTGTTGCTGTTGTTGTTGTTGTTACAACTGCGATTACAATTTGGCAAAATAGGTTTCATTGCAAATAAATAATATTGCAACCAAAACAATGAATAATCTTGCATAAGCAACTGTGCAACCATAATTATTGAATACTACTACAATAATTGTTGCCGTGATGTCATTGGTAAATTGTATTTCTAAATGTGTTTTATTCTGTGTTTCAGGATTAATATTTGAATAATGTTGGCATTATTTAAATGTTCAAAAAAACTCAAACACATATTAAAATCAGCATTGAAACTAGTAATTGTCAATTATTTAGGTTCAAGGATATCTAAATAAAACATTATTATTATTTTTTTAAATAATACTAATAATAATAATAATAATAATAATAATATTAATAATATTAGTAGAAGTATTATTAATATATTTGTATTATTTATTTGTAAATTAATCATGACTGTTTTTAAGTTTTCATTATTTACAATTTCAACTGCAATTATTCTTGTGTATAATAACACTTTAAAATTTAAATAAAGAGCATTTTTATTTATAAAAATAAAACAAATGAACATAAATAAATAAATAAATAATTAAATAAATAAATAAATGCAAAAAGACAAATTTTTACAGTAAAGTTTTTCTTTATACAAATATACACATTGTAATCACGTTTTATTTTATTTATTTTTTTTATTTACTTATGTGCTCATATTAATTATATTATATTATATTATATTATATTATATTACATTATATTATATTATATTATATTATATTATATTATATTATATTATATTATATTATATTATATTATAAAAACTAAATATCTATATAGAGACTGATTCTTTCTCAACTACCATGTGCATGCTATACTCGTCCATTTGTCATGCAGAGAGAGTCTGGTTCCAGCAAGGCACGTTCATGTAAATATTAACATTATGGAAGATCTGGTGAAGCACTAGGGATCCTACACTTGCCAGGATGTCCCATGAGATCTGGCAACATCCGTTATCAAGGGAATGCAATCACTGTGTAAAGCACTAGACTGAGATAATGGAAATGTAGTGAGTGCTTTTTTCTCTCCTATCCACCCCCCCTCCCTTTTCTCTCTCTCTCTCTCTCTCTCTCTCAATCTCTTTCTCCATATCTGGTGTCTGGTTTCATTTCTCATTGGATCTACAGACCTACTGACGTCGAGCGCATTGATCGCAGAGCACTGGTGACAAAATAAAAGAAGCCTTAAAAAACAAGCTATAAGTTCTCCAATTCATTGGCTTTTATTTGCTGTATGTCTATGTAAATGCCCTTTGCAGAATCTTTTTTTCAGACAGACTGTATAGCTGTTCCCGACACGTTTTTTTCACTGACTGGCTGTAATAAAATTATTTTATGTGTGTGAGTTGATTGCTATTGATTTCACTTGTTATACATTGCCTGTCAAAAAGTCAGATCGAGATTTTTAATGGTTTGTAATGCTCCCTATGCCCACCAACGCTGCATTTGTTTGATTAAAAAAACAACAACTTGTATTCATTTTTTTTTTTGTTTATTTGTTTTACTTTTGGTGAAAAGGTTTGTTGCTTGTCATTTACAATTATTATTATTATTATTATTATTATTATTATTATTATTATTATTATTATTATTATTATTGTGCAACACTGATGCACTGGTTTTCAGCATGTAATTGAAAAATTTAACTCCAGTTAATAAGGTTCATCAAAATAATTTATTATTAAAATCCTGAACAGAATGCAGCAATTTAATATTTCATTGATACACAAAAAAAGGGAAAATAAATGAATAAATAAATGAATAAACAAACAAACTAACAAACAAAGTAAATAAGAAAGAAAGAAAGAAAGAAAGAAAGAAAGAAAGAAAGAAAGAAAGAAAGAAAGAAAGAAGCACTTTACTAAGAATTTTGACACTTTGATAATGTTTTAAAACATATTTTTTATTTGTTTGTTTGTTTGTTGGTTGGTTTGTGCATTTATTTATTCATTTGTTTGTTTATTTTATTTGTTTGTTTTTTTAAAGCTAATTATATAAGTAAAATATTTAGAATAGTATTACCACTGGACAACAATCAGTTGAATGTATTTACTTAATACTTAATTACTACAACCCCAAAATATTGCATCGAATGGAATGACAAAGATTAATTAAGGAGGTTTATAATGCATGGATTAATGGAGTTCTATCATAATTACAAGTAAACATGTAAAATATTTTGTAGATTAAAAAAGAAAAAGATGGTTTTCTATTACCAAAACACATCAACTTTTGAATGGTGATCAAACCTTTTATTATTACACTTTTTTTTTTTTTTCCATTACCGGTTATGTAAATATTAAGCAGCATGTTATTGACATTTATTAGAAATGCAACAGAAAATTTACCTCATTTACTTACAATTTTTTAAATGATAAAACGTCTATATCCTAATAGCCTATAAAATAACTATTAACCATTTCATTGTGGTCATGTCATTGGCCCTTGAACATTTCCTGCTTCTTATCAAACTATTTCATAACTGTAACAAGAGGCAATTCAATCATAACTAAATGTAAATCAGCTATAACAACATTATTTATTAATATGTTTTAGATTCTCAGACGCTACAGAAATTAAAAATGTAAAACAGGAAATACGGTGGGACCTCTGTTTGTTTACATCCCTCAAAATGGTCTATCGTAGCATATTGTTAAAATATTGCATAATATTAATTATTCCGGATAATGTGAATAGTAGTGTATATATGTAGGCTAAATAATAATTATTTTTCACCAATTTTGTTAATGAAATTGTTGGTCTCTGGACTTCTTGTTCATTCATTCATTCGTTTATTCGTTTATTCAGTCAGTCAGTCAGTCAGTCAGTCAGTCATTTATTTATTTGTATTATTGTTGTTTAAATCATGCTAATATTTACTAAAACGTTGCACAATTTCAAAAGGACAATCTCCCTCTTCTCTAAATTGACTTGAATCAGGGCTTAGGACACTTGGCGTCATCCAGCTGCTACTAATTGCAATCAATTAAAAAAGGCTAACTCTCCAAGCGTGAAATACGAGCTCTGACACAGGACGTCCTGAGGCGGGCGGAGGTGAAGAGGCAGACCGAGGTGACGAGCCGCACAGCTTTGATTAAAATCAATATCAAACTCCGCCAGGACCTGACCTTGCGCCTGTAATATTAACCGACAGAAGAATAAATGTGGTTTGTTTTGCGGATTGATGGACAAAGAAAGGCGGGAGAGCAAAATGAGAAGGACACGCGCCTCCTTGACACTCGAACTGAAGCTCCTGAATGCCGCATTATTATTTAAATTCTCCCAGCGTTGATATTCGGCTCCGGTTCTCCGTCTGACAGCTCCATAATCACAGCCTGAAAACTGTTGCCGTTTTTCCTTGATGATTCTCAATGTGAACCGAGGTCAGTGTTAATACAGGTCAGTGAATAATAAACAGCCTGTCAGCACAAATAGACTAGCTAATCTGACTAGCATTCGGTTATTCGGTTTATCTGTCATGAACCAGGTTCGCTTGGACGATAAAGAGTGTGTAATGTGTTATTTAAAGCATTATTTCAACTCCCCTTCCCCCCTTTATTCATGTTCAACTGAAAATATAAAAATCCCCAACATTCTAGATGGCCTGTGGGTGGGTAAATTTAACGTATATAGGCTACATTCACAAACAAACTAAAAATAAATACAAGGACATCATCTACATTATTAAGCCCCCTATCCTCCCCAACCTTCATGAGTTTATATATATATATATATATATATATATATATATATATATATATATATATATATATATATATATATATATATATATATATAATGTTTATATTGTATATCTTTATGTAGGCCTATGTATTATATTCATTTATATAAATAAATAAATATATACATAAATAAAAATTGAAAAATCAATGACTGCTTGTTTCTTAAATTCATCAGAATTTGTTATGTTGTGTTTAACAGACGGAAGGACCTGAAACAGGTGTGGGACAAGTGGAGGGTGAGTAAATGATGGCATCATTTTCAGTTTTGAATGAACTATGTCTTTAAAGGGTCATGAAACACCAAAACACATTTTTTGAGATGTTGACAGTCATGTGTCCCACATTGCTACAAACACAATTAAGATCCATATATTTCAACAAAAAATGTAAAAATTAATTGGTTTTGCATCGTTCAGAGCAAATTTACCGGTTTAAAAATAATTTTTGAAGCTACATCACGGTGATGAGATCATTATGTTAATTCCAGCAGGACATTGGCTGTCTGTACTGGTCGGTACAAAGTGATGCCATTGAGTTTTCAGCACATCTGTCCATTAATTCACGAGAAAGATTTGGTTCAAACCAATCAACTCAACGGTACAAAGTGACATTATTGAGTTTTTAGCACATCTGTGAGATGCAACTTCATTATTATGCATAGCTTCGATGACTCCTTTTACCTGTTACAGTGTTCAGGGAGACACAACATTGTGTTGCCAACTGTAATTCAAACAAGTAGTCGAACAATTGTTCGGAGACATGGTTCATCAGTTGCGTTTATAAATGTGCTGCAGCGAAGGTTTTGTTTCCCGTGATGAGAGCACAGCCTGCACGTGGACCCAAGCAGTTGGCTAACAGTGGTCTGCTAACATGCGACAACAAAATGTTTGTAAGGAACTTTTTTACCCGAGAGCTTTTCGAATCTGGAAATGGTGAAATCCGGATTTACTACTCATCTTCATTTTAAAAAAGTATGCATTTTGTTTATGTTTATTCAGATGGCATAGTTAGCTAGTATTGTCGACAGAAATCTTTAAGTTTTTAAAGACATACCGAATTAAAAATGAGGGAGGGGGGGGTGTTCAGGGTCTTTAACAACATTTATTTATTTATTTATTTATTTATTGAATTGTCTCTTTAAATGCACAAATAGTAACCTTCTTAGTCAGTAGGCATTTTTAATAGAACTATAATAATAACTTATTACTTAGAAGCATTTCTTTCTTTCTTTCTTTCTTTCTTTCTTTCGTTTCTTTACCAAAGATAAAATAATACATTTTTAAATAGTCAGCACTCTTTGAATAGAAATTTACTTGCATATTTACTGAAACTGTTTAGAACCAAAATTGTTAATAATTCATTCATTATTTTTTTTTGACTTAGTCCCTTTATTAATCAGGGGTCGTCACAGCAGAATGAACCGCCAACTTATCCAGCATATGTTCCACACAGCTGATGAACTTCCAGCTGCAACCCAACACTGGGAAACACCCAGACACACTCATACACACACATACATAGCCAAGGCTCGAACCAGTGACCAGGTGATCATGCTACCCACTGCGCCACCATGACGCCTTGTTTTTTATACATTGCATTAACAGAATTCAAACAAACAAAAAGATAAATAAATAAATAAATATAGAAAATCAATGTAGAAATTAATTAACGTGACATATTGACAAAATAGAAAAAAAAATCGATTTATTTGTTTGTTTGTTTTTATTAGCAAGTTATTTAATTACTCACTCCTTTGTCTTCTGTTAAATGTTAAATAATATACCAACACATTATTACAATCCATAAGAGAGTTGTAAATTTCTTACTGCAGTACATTTACTGCAATGCATTCCAAATGCTCAGGTGTAAACGCAACATTTAAACAAGCATGCAGACCTGCATCCTATTTTTGGTACTAAATTCTCTTGTTTACCATATTACAGCTGGCCCATTTGGCATCACATTTCAGTATCCAGAGACATGTGCCCATTTCTGCAAGAGCCAATCACAATAAGCATGCTGTATTAGGCAAAACATTTCTGACTAATGAGTTTGATATTTGCAGAAATATGAAATACAGCCCTATATACACCATTTTTAAGTACACCCCTCACAAATCTATCTTTTAAATACATATTTTTCTTACAATATTATATTTGTGCATATACATTAGATCAGTCAGCACTGAAGTCAAATCTGGAGCTAGTTAAAGCTGGTTAAAATTAGTACACCCACATGTAAATGTTATAGAAAAATATTAAATACAAACTTGAAAAAATGAAGAAAAATCAAGAAAAGCTAAATAAAACTGATAAACTTAGTTTTAATTTTGTAGGTTGTACATTTATGTATTTTATTTTTTTGGTAATATTTTGCTTGAATTTAATTGTATTATCTTTCAATATCTCAATATATTTGGTGATTAAAATATTTTTTTATAAATATATCCGTTTAATAAATCAGTTTTGTTGAAAAATCACTAATATACATTGCCAATATTCACTGAGAAATGAATGCAAATATTCATTTTCAAAATAGCGTGTACTCAAATATTAAATTTTGCATTTCAACCAAATAATAATAATAATAATAATAATAATAATAATAATAATAATAATAATAATGTGTTGTCAAAGGGATAGTTTAGCTGAAAATCAAAAGCATGCCATTATTTACTCTGCTTCTCCTGCACAAAATGATGGGTTCCATATTTTTTTAAATTATGTTTCAATGCAGATAGATTAAGTTTAATCTTAATTGTTTTTAACAAATTTAAGAGGATTAAAAATAAAGTAATACAATTAAGTTGTCTAAAAAACTTTAAGTTGTCTAAAAAACTAATTTTTTTAAGTGTGTTTGAGGTTCTTTCTTTTGTTGAACACAAGATCAAATATTCTGATTAATTTTTGATACAAGAAGTCACTGATATAATAATAATAATAATAATAATAATAATAATAATAATAATAATAATAATATAATATTTAAAATTCATTGACTATGTTAAGGCTATTAGGCACAAGACATGATAAAGGTTGTCAAATTAACTAGGATTATTTGTGTTTAATTATTTTACAAAAATAAAGACTATAGTGTTACAGTGTTATTTCACACATTAAATTTCTAAGATAAAATATGACATACTTCAATACTGTTCGACTCTAGTAAAAACCATAGCATGTTATTTTATTTTACAATATTTTATCTGTTGTTTTTATCTGTACATTAATTTATTTTGTATAATTTTGTATATTTTATGCAAGTGCACTCCCCTACAAATAATTCCAATCAATATAAATTTAGAAAATGTTTCCAAATAGTCATCTTGTGAAACTATATTCATATCCATACATATTGCAGAAAAACTAAATATCGCAATGTCAGTTTTTTTTTTCCAATATCGTGCAACCCTACAAGCAAGTAAAGCAGAAGCCTATAAAAAAATATCAACACTATATACAAATACTGAAAATCCCTATTTTGTGATAAAAACCAGATTGTGTCCCAGTCTTAATCTGTTCGGGCTAAAGCACTTTTAATCCTGAATCTCTGACATGCACTTCTTTCCCTTTGACCACCGCATGGACAGTAAGTGCTCCATAGATCAGATATCATACAATGACATTCTCCGCTTATCACACAGGCATGAGCGCTTCTTACCCTGCTGAAGGACCAGAGAGAGTCGACAAGGCCTTGCGGAGATTACCGAGCCCTTTTAAACACTGCATTATCAATGACAGGACATTACTGTACAACAGCAGACTTACAACTGTTCCCCCGTCCTGAGAGCAGATGGGCTGAAAACAGCACAGCAAGACCACACAGCACTGATGATCCAGCCGCATTCAGGTTATTTACAGAAGGTATGTTTAGGTCTTTGTTTTTGTTGGATGGACTAAAGTATTTAGAGGTTTTTGTGTTCGTAATGGTGAGTCAATGTTCATATACAACATTTATTATTACTCACAATATAAACATGCTGATTGCTGACAGCTCAGCAAAGCTATTTTATTGCATTAAACAATAACCGTTACATTTAAAATTATTTAGATAACATAAAAAAAGAAAACATTAAATAATTCAGTCATTCAGTTTTAAAAATAAATTTTAATTCAATAACAAATACAGCTAAATAATACCTAATTAAAACATCATATAAAAAAAATGCTGCAGACTTTTATTTCACTATGACGTTGTATTTCTTTGTAAAATTGAATATTGAGAAGGAGGTGGAGTTTTATTTTTGCACTCCACCTCTCATATTCATTCTCAGTCAATGAATGGTTGGATGGGTGTGGCTAGGCAAATTTTGCCTGTGTTGTCATCAGAAAAAAAAATGCTATTCCAATATGATCGTAAAGAAATTCCGAACTTTTTGATTTAGTTATTGACATAAAACAAATAAGACTTTTTCCTGAAGAAAAAAATATTATCAGACATACTGTGAAAATTTTCTTGCTCTGTTAAACATCACTTGGAAATATTTAACAGAGAAAAAAAAATCAAAGGGGGCTAATAATTCTGACTTCAACAGTATATATAAAAAAGTATATGCATTCATTAATTGATAATATATTTTATTATTATTTATATAATGTAGTGTTTATTTATTAAATGTGTTGATTGTATGATTTATTTGCTCATTTGAATGCATTGTCCTTCCACGCGCGCAAACACACACACACACACACACACACACACACACACACACACACACACACACACACACACACACACACACACACATACACATTCACCTTCTATTGAGAAAAAAAAAATTATAATAAGGCTGATTTCTCTGGCCATGTTGTGATAGGATGAGAAGTGCTGAACTGTTTGTTGTAAAGCTGAGAAGCAAATTAAAAATCAAACAAGCTCTGATATTCCAAGGTGAAGCACAAAGTCCTAATTCGCATATCAGACACAACAAATCACCTTTTCATCTGAGACTCATGACCCTTCGACATGACCAGCAACTTAAGATCCCTAAAAATCTCTGCTGCTGCACTCGGCTCAGTTCGTCATGGCCTTCATTGAGCTCTGCTAAAACAGGACGATGGATTACAACATGTATCACAGCTCAGGACAGGAGGCTGATCTGGACGGGGATGTTGTACATTACATGCTAGAACACCGTAAACCAACAGAGC
>NC_141030.1:16015000-16092500 GCF_052040795.2 Danio rerio
TTTATCAGCTTTTTTTTTTCAAATATGATTTCACTGCATTAGCAGTATGTGGAGGATCATTATCGTGCTGAAAACACCTATAGCCAATGAGTGTTTTCCATTCTGTACTTTTAATAATCAATATTAATATTTACTTTTAAACAATCTCATAAATTCCAACAATATTGGCAACACCACTGCCTGAGTCTTTTATATTCATATGAGAATTATCACATTATACAAACTACAGAAATAGTCTTAGGGTGCTTTAACATCTGTGGTTTGGTTCATTTGGTCCGGAACAAGGGCAACAAATCATACATTGTAGCATTTTCTGCAGTTTTTGGATCCTTTTCACACCAGACTTATTGCTTCAGTTGAAAAGAACCAAAATGCAGTCATGTGACAAAATCCACTTATCACTTATTGGCCAGATGTTATTGATTGTGTATCCTAAACTGCTTTTCGATTGGTCAGAATTAAAGTGCGGGAAATGCCAATGGATTTTCCACAAGTAAACAACCGGCAGACACAAAATGTCGCTTTTTACTATGGAGTGATGACTGCGCTGGCTGATTGTATCCCTGGTCATAATATGCTATTTAGTTTGTATAGATCACTTTAGACGAACTATGCATTTTGAGAATGAAGTGCACATCACAAGCCACTTCAGGAGTGGCGTAATTTAATTTAGCAAAACTGCAACAAGGTCATCTTTTGGAAATATTACCAACAATTCAGGTAATTTTCTCTCTCTCTCTCTCTTTCTCTCTCTGAATGTGTGTGTTCAAAATTGTTGGTAAAGCACTGTCAACAAATATTTTTTCTGCACGCCCCATAAGATAGGACAGCACATCAAACTACGGCAAATGGATTAATCCAAAAAGGTGCAGTACTTTTTATGGTTGAGTCTGTTTTATTTTGGATCATGTTCTCACCACAAATTAACCACTTAGGGTTCATTTAAAAACATTCCGAGGCCACCTCTACCAAATCTTGGTATGCTATTTTGGTTCGCTTTTGGTGTTTACGGGAATGTGATTGCTACATTCACACCTACCCAAACGAACAGCACCAAGAGGGAAAACAAACTTAGTGCGATTCAACCAAACTAAATAAGGCAGGCACCCTTAATTCAAAATAGTCCACATTTGCTGATGTAAATGCTACACTTCTTGCAATTTGACCTGTCAGGTCTGTATTAATTAGATTAGCTTTTATGCTTTGCAATTAGCTTGAAGACCATAGAGCAGTATATGTATCATTACAATATTACATGGCTCTCAGCCAATCAGATGGATTGTGATCCACGTGCAGGTTTATTCAGTGGTCAGGCAAGCAATGGTCAACACGGGTGCAAACAGACGTATGAAGGCAAACCAGAGTCGAAGTCAAATTAACAGGCAGATGGTAAGAGGCAGGCAGCAAACAAAATTAACTAAATAAACAAGGCAAGGATCAAAACACGGCAAAGGCAGACAAAGGAAACGCGTTGTAATGTCACTGTGGCATATACTGTAACAAGACTCAGCAATGAGGGTTTCAAAGTGAGCTGTATCCGCTTGTTAAGTGGTGACGTGTTTGTGACGTATGTATACTGTTTTCGGGTCCAAGCCGCCATCATTCGTTCGAAATCATTCATTCATGATTGCGTTTTATTCCTATCACACATTAAAATTAATTTTACATAAAGTCATAGTGTACACAACAATCTCTGGGCTTGCTGCATAACAAATACCAAAATTTTAACAATTCATAAAACAATGAATCACTTTCTGGCCATCGGATATTAGGCATGGACATATATATTGCGATCGTGACTTTCAAAAGTATTAAATCACTTTGTAAACGTTTATTATTACCATTTCATGAATCTCCCCATTCAGTTGAATAGAGCTCTTGGACCCAGAAGCTGCTCTGCGTGACGTCACAGTTATCAAGCGGATATATGTATGTGTAGTCAGTACATGAGCAGCATCAGCTGTGTGTATGCAATCAGTCAGAATCTGGAACTGGTTGTGTGTGTGGAGCATAACTGTTTTTTGTAGTCCATTTATCAGCAGATTTGTAGTTCTTGTGGATGTAAGTGTTTACCAGCGACCTCTGGTGGTTTGATCGCTGGTGAACAAGACAGATTGTTTGATTTTTACTTTATTTTCAGCTCAAAACTTTTTTACTTTATTTTCAGCTCAAAAATTCCTATAAAATGCAAACAGATTATATGCAAATGGTTAAATAAAGCATGTGTATTATGTATTCAGTCTATAGGCACTTGACAAAAATAACAACAATAGCGTAATAAAGGGACTGTATGTTCCCAGATGCAAAACTGTTCATAACTGAGTGACTCTGGCCTCTACTCCTAGAACATGACTAATACACTAATTTTAGTATGTTTTGTAGATTTGTAAACAGGGAGGGTTTTGCCAATGTTGTTGTCTCTAGATTTATTTTTTGCTTGTTTAAAGTTCTTCTTTTTTGTTTTTCAGCACTTTGTTGTCATCTTATTGTGCAATCTATTTAAGTAATAGATTGTAATACTTCAAGTATTCAAGTAATGCTTCAGAGATTTTTATTTTTCAAAAGGTATTACACGACAAGAGCAATCCAGTAAATGACAGGAAATTATTTGAGTGGCTGCAGGACAAGGACTACAGTTTTCATGGAAAAGTCCTGCTCAAGTTGCACAGAAAATTGGGCAAAAGAGGTGCATGTGTGCAAGACTGTGGATTTTTAAATATTGCATTAACCTGCAAGAGGCAAGGATGACATCCCATCAGTGTCTCTTCTCCAAGCACTGAATCAGAATAGTGATTATTCTGGAGACAAACTCGGTGAGTCGATAGCCTGATTTACATCTTGGAGAACATTTGATGTGCATGACTGCTTCGGATTACTCTTCAGACATTCTATGTTGTATTGGATATTAAATTTGCTGTGACACAACAGATTCTTGCTTATTCAGTCATGATAATACATATTTAAAGATGGCATAAAAATCTAAATTTACTTTATTTACCATCTTGATACAAACTTGTGATTGAAGTATTAAATTCACCAACTCTTGGATTAAATGTCATTAATATTCAAATGTGTTTGAAAATGTACAGTTCTTAAATTATGAGACTCACATTTGCATAATTTGATTTCTATCTTGGTACATATTCTGGTGATGATTAATAAGGCATATTTTCAGGAATAAGTTAACTATTTTTATGTTATGTTACATTGATGTTATAATGTTACTACATTATAATGACATTATATTTCACATAACTTTACATGCATGGTACAGTGTTATTATAGATAAATATTGAGTAACATAAAAAAAGACTATAAAGATTGGTATGGTTTAGGCGGCTTTGGTTATAGTGCATTAATTTACAGCAATTACTATAAGTAATTACAATATATGTGTAACAACCCTACAGAATAAAGCATTGTTTTTAATTATATTGGTTTAATTCAGCCAAAATAGTGTGCCATAATTAAAGTGTTGCAAATGTTATACATCTCTCTTAATTGACACTCAAAGTTCAGTTCATGGAGCTCTTTGCTAAAGAAATAATACTCTAAATTAGATGTGTTAAATAAAGAAGTAAATGTTAAGAGCTGTTAAAATGTTTGAATCTACAGTTCTGGGATTGAGAACCACTGCTTTAAAACAGTCGGTTTGTATTATCTTACAAAGAGATCTAAGTTACCATTCAAGACATCTAATATATAATGGAAGGATACCCTCAAACCCAATTTTCATAAATTTGTAGTAATCCTGAAAGTGCACTATAGTTTCAAACAAAGTTTCAGAAAGCTCCACTGGGAATTCTCATAGACTACATAATCTCTACCCACTTAACAGATACAGTATACCCTTATTGTATTGGTTGAACTCAAGTTTGAGTCCAAACAAAGATTCAACAAGTTATTGTAAATATTTCTCAGAGATTATGACCCTTATTGACATGATAGCATCATACAATTTCATGCATTTTCTTGCTTCACATCTATGACACTAGTCTCTCATTATAGCAAGTCCCAAATTATATTATGTAACATTCAATAATAATTATTCATGTTCCATGACCAGCAGCCTAAACTGTTCATTTTAATCCATGTGTTGATGTTGTTTATGGAAAATGCAGACTCCTGTGTCACAGCAGAAATCCAGACTAATCAATCCAGGTATAATCAGTCTTCTATTATACAATTTAGGAGAGCCTGTGTAAATTTTAGCTTGGGTTTGCTATTCACCACGTTTCTTCTTCTGCTGTAGCTTATCTGCTTCAAGGTTTGATGTGTTGTACATTCTGAGATGTTTCTCTGCAGACTTCAGTTTTAACTTATTGTTTGAGTGACTATTGCCTTTTCATCAGCTGGGTCCTGTTAGTCCATATTGTGGTGAGCAGGAGTGAGAAGCACATTTAGAATGAAAGTGTAATTGTACAAAGATTTGTTGCGACTATGAAACCCAAACTTTATGAAGAACACCTACAAACAAGGACACAGGTTCCTTCTCTTTATAATAAGTGCAGGCAAAAATGTGGGAAACCATTTACAAAAATACAACTAAATATATGAAGTTCATAAAATAGTGTACACTTGCATAAAACACATTTCCTTAAAATGAGCAACAGTAAACACAAAAACCTATCACACTATAAATAATACACCACCACACTAACCCAGAAGCTGGGCTCTCACCAGGAAGAGTGAACACCAAGGAATAAATCCACAGCACTTTATAGACACAGCACCGACACACCCACTCAGCATCACGTCACTCCAAGAAGTGTCCCACACCAGTCACTACAAAAGGGCCCCTCCACCTGTGAGGTCCAGACTTCTGAAAACACAAAATGAATATAAATATGCAACAAAACAAAATCCAAATTGTTGCTGAATCAGATGTAAGGATTATTGTTGCTCTAAGAAAATAAGATTCAGTCACACAATTTGACCACACTGTTATACATTACGCTAATATTCTTACCGACAATCAAATACAAGAATGAAAATACAAACAAGATAAAATACTAAAACATAAAACAATAACAAAATGAGTTTGGTGTTACTATGACTATAACAGCCAGCACCCGCAACATCACAAAATCAAGAATATCCAAAAAATAAAAATAAATAAATGAAAGATAACTCCAATAGATTACAAAACGAAAATTAAACAAAAACCAAACTCAACCTGCTACAGGCAACGTCTGAGACAATCACTGCTGGAAATGGCTGCGATGCTCGTTACTTCACTAACAGATGCCAGGGGCAGGAAGCATCAAAATAACTTGGAGCGGAAAGTTGTCAATTAGGTAATGTTCAGGTAATTGAAGCCACAAACAAAGGAGGAGGATAGGCATTTAAAACACAAATAGCATTAGTTGCTAAAAGTTGTAAAAAAAAAAAAAACATTAGTTGAAAAGCAAAAGCCCTCTCTGTCCATATAATGGTCAGAAAAGTTTGTCTCTCAGTCAACACAAGACCAATACAATCGCAGGGGACAAAAAACACTGAAGCAATAGAGAACTAATAATTACATAGAATCACCGAGGCAGCATTTCTCAAGTCCAATTAAGCCACTGCATAAATTGTAAACATACCTGTGCGCAGCTTATAGAACACTTCCCATACAGCTTCACTCATGCAGACTACATAACTGTCCTAGGTTTAACACAGCAATTAGTATTATGTTAAAACTTAGGTTTTCAGCAGCCAAAAGCTAAAACGCACTTATCTGCAGACACTGCCAACCAGAGAGCAACATAACGGAGGTGATGTACAAGCCAGACCTGACGTGCCGTAAGAGCAAAACCAAAAGGGCACCACCTGCTGATAGGTGAGTGAAACCATGAGTCACTCCACCAATCCTATCGCACTTTCTTAATTTTTATTTTTCAGGTCATTCTCTTTGAACTCTAGAAATGGTTGTGCATGAAAATCCCATTTGAACATTAATTTCTGAAATAACCAGACAAGTCCATCTGGCACCATTACCTATAACAGACCTTATGCAAGTCTTTATAAATACTACAATTGCTTTTTTTTCCCCATTCTGATGCTCACTTTGAAATTCAGAAGATAATCTTGACCATGTCTAAATACCTATAGTGTTGATGCCAATCAAGTTGATTGTATATTTGCATGAATGGGCAGTTGAGCAGCTCTACATAATAGCAATGCATATCTGGCAGTGTTTATATTTAGTTCCTTTCAGTGTGCAAGGTCAAGGTCTCTGCTAAAGGTGGATTCATCCCTTTGAAATATCAAAATTGCTGCTTCCTGTACTTTCGACTTACTCTTTTCATTCATCTAGCAAGATTTGTTTTCAAACTTCAGCACAGATTGGAGAAATTTTAAATCTCATGGGCTCTAAAGGTGTCATCCAACTCTGTCCCTTTCGAGAGTGTATATATGTACTTTCCACGAACATCACAGGATATTCCCAGATGACTTAGTTAGGATGTCTTTTTACACTGCTGACACCACTACTCCCTCACAAATTTTCAGAAGCACTGCTCATTTGGGACGACCAACAAACTAGATACTTGGTGGGTTTGTGATTTAGCTCCTTTCATATTGCAGATGCTGGAGTCTCAAGGTCTCTGCTAAAGGTGCATTCATCCCAACTGAATAACATTATCTTTGTTTCCTGTCCCTCTGACTTACTCCTGCTATTTAACTGAAGGAGTTTGTTTCCATATTTTAGCCAAGAATGGAGCAAATTTGCATCTCAAGAGCTCTAAGGGTCCGATCCATTCCCTTCTGAACACCTTTATGTACTTTCCAAGAACATCAAATTGCCTTCTCTGGAGATTTTTAGGGACTCTGGTAAGATGTCTTTGTATAGTTCTGACAGTATGCACTAGTCCTTCACAAATCCCACAGTCTTGATATCTGGCAGTGCTTTGGTTCAGTTGCGTTGATAGTACAAATGGTGGATTCATCACAATGAAAAAAAAAGGAAAACCCTGCCCTTTTGACTTACTCTTGACATTTATCTAAATTAATTTGTTTTCAGGGGTTTGCATACTTTATCCCAAAATGGAGAAACTTTGAATCTCATGGGCTCTAAAGGTGTCATCCAACATCTAAATAAGTATAGGTATTGTTTCCAAGAACATCACAGGACATCCCCAGAAGATTTTGTAGCACTCTTTTAGCATGTCATCTTACTGTTTACTGCTGACAGTGCCCACTAGACTCTCACACGTTTTCAAAAGGACTACTCCTTTGGGAAGCCCAACAGACTAGGTATTGCAGTGTTGTTATTTAGTTCCCTTCATATTGCAGATGCTGGAATCTCAAGGTCTCTGCTAAAGATGCATCCATCCTTACTGAATAACAGTATCTTTGTTTCTTGTCTCTCTGACTTACTCTGGTTTACGACTGGTTTACTAACTAAACCAAACTAGTAACCAGTAACTAAAGGAATTTGTTTCCATATTTTAGCCAAGAATGGAGGAAATTTGCATCTCAAGAGCTCTAAGGGTCCGATCCATTCCCTTCTGAACACCTAAATGTACTTTCCAAGAACATTACATTACCTTCTCGGGAGATTTTTTGGGACTCTGTTAAGATGTCTTTGTATAGTTCTGACAGTATGCACTAGTCCCTCACAAATCTTCTGCTCCTTTAGGGAACCCATAGACTTGATATCCGACAGTGCTTTGATTCAGTTACTTTCATAGTGCAGATGCTGGACTCGAGGTGTCTGCAAAAGGCGGATTCATCACAATGAAAAAAAAAAAGTCCTGCCATTTTGACACTTTCTTGACATTTATCTGAAGGAATTTGTTTCCAATGGTTTGCAAACTTTAACCCAAAATGGAGTAACTTCGAATCTCATGGGTTCTAAAGGTGTCATCCAACATCTAAACATGTACAGGTATTCTTTCCAAGAACATCATAGGACATCATCAGAAGATTGTGTGGGACTCTTGTAGCATGTCATCTTAGAGTATACTGCTGACAGTGCACACTAGTATCTCACACATTTTTAAAAGGACTACTCCCTTGGGAAGCCCAACAGACTAGGTATTGCAGTGTTGTGATTCAGTTCATTTCTTAGTGCAGATGCAAGGTTTCTGATAAAGGTGGAATCATCCCGTTGGAGTAACATCTCCTGAGTTAGCTGCTCCTTCATCTTACTCATGTCATTAATTGTATTCCAGATTGTCCTTTTGGGGTCTGTAAACACGCAAGCTCATCAGTTCAAGAAGGTCAGGACAGAGAAAGAGTTTTATGACATGAAGCCATTTGAAGAGTGATAACAAGTGATATCAAACAATATGGTCATGTACCATGGTAATGTCTCAAAATTGGCAGAATCATTGTATATGATCAGCTCATGTTTAACTCTTTAATCACTGCAGTCTGGTCCCTGGAGAAAACAATTATGGTGTGATTAAAATGTTCAGTACGTCACTTAATCGGGTGCTAAAATCAAATCTGCTTTCCTATTACGGTTTGCATTGAGCCAAAAATAGAAGCTTTCAGTGTGCTTGCATCTGTGTTCCCAACAAATAATGTTTATCCATTTAAAAGTCCATACGTAAAAACAAAACATAACATGCATGGTTTATGAAATGTGTTAATATCTATGTAGAGGGCAATAATAATAATATTTTAGATATAATTGGATGATGTGCTTTATAAATACATACTGTTTAGGTTGCTACAATGTTTACTCTATTCTTCTGCCTGTTAAATAGCCACTATCATGCATTTCAGAAGTTGATGAATTAACATGTACATCCAGCAGCTCTAATCTTTAAACTGTAGAGCAGACTAACATGGCAGCATCTATCACCTGTTCATCAAGCTGTTTAAATTATGAAATAGAAGTTCTTTTACATATTTCACAATATAAAGAGCAAAATATTTGTCAATATTTGCTTATAAAGAGAGAGAAATGTGATGTGTCGCCATGTAAACTTTAAAGTGATGGATTGTAAACGAGTCACATTAAGTAATTCATGCAGGTTGGTCAGCTGGAATATTTAAAAATTATGACTCGAAGGATAAACAGTACAGTCTTGCTTGAGAATTCTTCCCAGCACATTTAGAAACATGATCATTCTATCTGATTTTATTCAGAATAGACCAACATTTGAGATGTCAAAGTGAAAGAAACAAAGGATGAGGTCATCATTATAAAAGTCAGATAACAAAATATCCAGGAACTTGCATTAATCATGGGATCATGTTGACCATCTGGCTTTGTGGCCTCGGACTCCATTTTCACTGGGAAAAAAAATAAGGTAGTGTTTTCAGGCTGGGATATTATGATAGCGTAAGTACCTGAGGGTACAATTCTCTCTGTGTTTTGATAATGTTTTATAGTGCTTGGGTTATGCTGACCCATACAGGACTGCGGGTAATGCTTTTATTTACAGTATACAGGACACACAAGTAAAAGAAAATAATACAATATCGTGGAATGGTATTATGGTATTATTAACCATGTGCTTTTACTGTATGTTGTCAAACATGCCCATATAATGTTTAATTAAGATAACTATACAACATATTAATTAAGTTTCAATTAATCTAAGAGTAATTTAAGGGTGCTTTCACATGCAGACTTTTGTTTTGAAACCTGGCGCATTTCCCCAGTTTGCGCGATTCATTTGGCATATGTGAACTCAGCAATTGCTCTTGGAACTGCGCCAAACACAACGGTCCGAGATCGCCTGAATCAGGTGTTCTCGATTAAAAAATTAACTCTGGACCGGATCGATTGTAGTGAGTAAGCAATACAATATGAACCAGGCTATATCATAGTGTATTATGGATATGTAATACATACGCATAAATACGGCTACATGAAGAGAGAATTATGAGTAGGGTGGGATGTCATCATTCCTATGATCTGCATTTCATGTCGAAAATGAAAGTGAAAGCATGCTGAAATATTAACACGAAGTTAATTTGTTAAGGAAATTGACTGCAGTCTTAGTTAATCTTTCATTTTTCTCTGTAGTGTAAAGCCTATAATGCATAATTCTGATCAACGGCTATGTATGAGAAAGGCTTACCTCTAATATATATCTGGTGACGATGTTTGTGGGTGTCACCATTCAAAACTAAAGCACAGCTTTTTGCTTAAATTGTCTTAATGCTCATCATCATAAATTAAAATAAGGATGCATGACAGCAGAGTGAGACTCTGAAAAAAAAAAAAAAAACATGGAACTCTGACTAATGTGAGAAGAGTTTACTTGCATGTCACTTGATTTAGTTATTTTGGTCCATTTAGAAACTTTGCCGTGGAAAGCGAACTGCACCAAGAACAAAGTGCAACACTGCAACAATTTTAATCCCTGTTTCGGAACAGGAGAATCCATCCACAGGTGTGAAAGCACCCTAAGAAAATTAAGTAAACCCATGTATACGTAAAATAAATAATAGGATTGCATTCTTCATCAAAAGTTTATTAAAAGCAGATATCAAGACAAACCCAACAGTAACAGAATACAGTGTAGTAAAACAGGAAGTTTCACCTATTATGACATACTTGTCAACACTGGAATGTAAAAATATGCAACTCAGGCTCATTATTGATACCTAGCCCTATATACATTTCTAGAAATCGCGAAATACATCCCAGGAGGTATTTTTTCTCAAATTGCCATTCTTGCCTGCTGTTCTTGTGTAAATCCACCAGAGGCCGCAGTCAGCTGACTGACTAACTGATCCCCCCACTCAACCTCTTCCCAACCAATAATGTTTTCATAAGCACAGATTGACCTGGGGCCTGTTTCAGAAAGGAGGTTAAGTGAAAACTCAGAGTATTTTAACCCTGAAATGAGAGAAACTCTGGGTTTTCCGTTTCAAAATGGCAGGTTTGTTAAACTCGAGAAAGCAGGGTAAGTTAAGCCTGTTTCTAAAAGAGAGTTAACTTTAACTCAGAGTCAGTTACCGTGGTAACTTACTCTGTGAATCTAACCTGGTCCGGAGCAGGTTTTATTCTCTAAACTCTGAGTTTCTGTTGGTCTCCTCCCCTTTTTAAAGATGAAGGGGTATTTCTCGCATTAGTCTTACGTTTCCACACACCTATTTTAGAGCTCATTTTGGACATGTGCATAATAAAGATTGATGGAAACGTCATGATTCACATAACTTTTGAAAATACGCATAATATAACATGTGCATAACTGAGTAGGTTAAACTTTTATTTGATAAGATGCACATAAACTACTAAGTGCACTTAACAAATTACAGTATGTACATTAAAAAATTGTTTGTTAGAGATGATGATGAAAATGTGTGTGAAAGGACAAACCAGCAGACTGAGCACACTGCAGAACATCTTAAATGTTGTTTTAGTCATTCTAAAATGCCTTTACTGTTTCAGTATTAGTGTATATTATTAATTACATCCGAGCGTCTGGAGCGTGTCAAGATCTCCGCGTCTGGCTTCAAACACCCCCACGTGTTTATTGCGTGTCAATTGTCTTCTGAGGCTCAGGTACATTAATTAAATAAAAAATCATTGATGCAGCTTCTTCTACCGCAGTAATTCTGTTTTTACTGTTGATATTTGGCGCAGGTTAATCAGGAATTGACGATTGTGTTCTCTTCGACTCTTTGGATAAAAACGCTGCTTTATTTTTAGGCGTTATTCCAGTTTTGCACAAATTTATGTAATAGCCTATATTTTGATGGAAACACAGCTATTGCCTACATTTTTGTCACACACAGAACAAAGTCACGTACGAGGCTTGTCCTTTTTTTCATAAATAATTAGCTTAACCTCGACATGCACTGTTACTAGATTAATGGGATTATTAATCCTGTCTGAATTATTGTATTACTGCTTACCTTCTTAATGTTATATCAACCTCTATCACTTGATCAATAAAAAGGCAGACACATAACAAGTGCACTGTTAAATCTATTAAAACTGATAAAAGTGTAAAAATTTTAGAAAAAAAGTATAAACGTCACACATTGCATTACTTATTTTATTATACTTAAAATGTTTAAATACTTAAAATTAAAAATTACGCATTAACTTGGTCAGCTGTTTTCCCACGCTGTCTCTGTTTCACTGATGGTTGCTTCATTTTAAATATATACACTCATATTTGCTATAACTTTGCATGAGCACATCAAGTTCAGCTGGAGAAAGAAATGCTGATCTCTTTTTTTAAGATGTTGCTATTGTCACTCGTTATGTCTGCGCTCCATTGATAATGCCTTTTTATAGTCACGGTGCACGCGCTTAACTCTGAGTTGGTCTACTCAAAGTTGATTGACCCAACTCAGATCAGCTGTTCTGAAACCGAAAACTCAGAGTTTTTAATCTCTCTGTAAATCAACTCAGAGTTCAAGTTTAAACTCCGAGTTGTTTGAACCTCCTTACTGAAACAGGCCCCTGATGACCCCCTTTCCAAATTCCAACCGACAGTGTTTTCAAAAGCAATGCAGAAAAGAAAAGCCCTCGCAGCCACCTGGTTTTTTTTTTCAACATTTTCAGATCTCACTATGTCCTCACCCTGTTATTTACTTGTGGATTTTTTTATTTTTTTTTATTGCATTTTGTTTGACCTGTTTTCTGGAACCGTTCTTTGCCAGACTCAGACTACTCTGTGTCTCAAGTCTACTGACATACATGGTGAGTTACTGGGCAAACTGGTAACAACAGAAAAGCTGTCCACATGGAGGTAAGTTGTCAGGTAGCCCAAAAACAAACAGAAGTTGGTGAATGATGGCGATCTCAAAGCATTCAAACATTAATAGATGAAATGCAGCCATACGCAACTTTGGCTACATAATTTGTGCTCTACAGAAATGTATATGGGGGAACGTTTTCACAATGAGCCTGTGTTGCAAATATGGCATACCGTATGGTGTACAGGATTTTATATTTATTTCAAAGTGCTTTTAAGCCAAAAAATAAAGTAAAAGCTTAAATCTCTTAAACTGATCTTGCAATTATATCACATTTTAGATCTGCTACATTTGGATGTCACTTTCACTTTTCATAGAAAGATTAAAAACATGGGATAATTATGGTAAAATACTTAAATCGGATGATAGCGGGATAGAATAGTAAAATACAGGAGAATCCAGAAAAAAAAATAGGAGAGTATGACAGGTATGATCTGTCATTAAATTATTAGACTGTTCAGTTAGTAAGCTGTTGCAAAGTTACATACAACACAGTTCATAGAATGTCTGGAGGAAATCAGCAAAATAAGTGTTGCCAAGTGTATAATAAGTTATAATGGAGGCTTTTGTGTATACAAACATAAAAAAATAAAAATAAATAAATAAAAGGTTTTACCACATGTTGTGTTTAAATGCAGCAACCCTTTCTTTAACGACTTAACTAATTACCCGTTTGATCCTCACGCATGCTATGTGTAGCTACTGTATGCTGGTATGTGTCTACTTGCCCTTACCATGGAATTGTGAATTCACTTGTCTTCATCAAAAGAAGGGATCGACTCTGTCCCAGATCTGACCTGGGTGAAGGTTAAAGTTCACATGTTTCCCACCATTATGTATATAAGACGATTTTTTTACAAGAAGCTGCCAGGCTACGACTAGGGCCAGGGGCCAAAGTGAAAGGAGGGTTTTATGAGCAATGTGTTCCTGGTTACGTCCTTAAAAAGTGCATATAAAAAGGCTAATGCTGCTACGCGGCGCAATGTATTTGTCTTATGTCTTTAGTTGGCACAGCACGCCAACCGATACTACATTAAATTCAAGTAAAGGATGCAATTTCCGAAGCAGCATTTCAAAATAATTGCGCAAATAGTAATAATGCTTACGAATTCCAGCAATTGAGTCGTTATGCGAACTGTTCGTCAGTAATTCATTCGAGCCTCTCCTTTTGACTTATTGCACTCCCACTTGTGTCTGATTAGCTTTGTACTCCTGCAAAGTGGAGGGAAAAAAAAGCTTGGCTTAGCAGCTTGAGGTGACAGGCTGTATATATTAACGGCCATGATTAGTTATTAGTGCTTGCTCCCACATTAGCGACAGCAGGCCAGGAGTGTCTACGCTACAGGAGCCGCCAGTATAGGGGCCCCTGCCAGAAGCATTTCTCAGGACATCTGTAGGAGCTCTTGTGAAGCTTTTAAATCAGGACTGTTGGATACCAGCTGTGCTGTTCCGGTAAAGCTACGAGTGTCAGTCAGAACGAGAACTGAGACAAAGAGATGACAGCCACCTGTAACAACACCAAAAAAAAAAGGCACATGAAAGGTCTGGAACTGCCTGGGTAGCGACAGGCGTTGGCACTGGTCCACCTTCACGGGCAGGTGAATTTTCATTGGAAGCCATTTCATTCAACACCTTGGTCTGATGTGTGGAGCTCAAGCCATCAACACCATAGTCTCAATCTCACCACACACACGTAATGGGAAACACTTCAGGAGTTTTGGAGTCATCATTTGGCTCGTTCAATTCTACAGGGTTTCTGCTTGATGTACAGTATGTCACATGTTTTATTGTACACCTGAAAGAAGCACTAAACAGTCAAAATGCCAAACCATTTTATAGCAGAAGAAAGCCAAAAGTATGTGCGGTTCACATCACAAAGGGATTTGTAATGTAAAGTATCTTAATGTAACAGTACTGTAAGAAAGGGCTGCATGATTATAGTTAACACAATCATTTTTTTGCAACATTATATAGGCTAGAGTAGTTGTACTGACCCAGCAAACATTTATTTTCATTTATTCAACATAATGAAAGAAAAAAAACATCAAATGCTTTTCGTAATCATAACTTTAAAATGCAATGTGAACATTTAAATCAGAGGTCTCAAATTCATTTTGGCAAGGGACGATATCAGTAACTGACAATTCTCTAGATGGCTGCTTTGACATTCAAGCAGAAAAAAAGTGGAAACCGTATGTAATTGATGCACTCAGACATTCCTCCCCAGAGTATATACAGTCAAAGCTCCTTCTTTTTGTTTCTTATTGTACACATTGAAGTGGTATAGTTTAAACTGCTATGAAAATACTACAATTTAATATTAGCCATAATAATTAATATTATTATGTCCCAATCAATTGTCGCTTAACCAAAAGTTTAATAGATTGCGTAAAAGACAGCAGAAAGCAGATTGGGTAACTTGAGTAAATTGAGCAATTATGCTCAATATCACTTTTTATTTTATAAAACTACAACAAAAAGGGAAAAGGCATATTTATATTATACATATTCTTTTTAACATTTTCAATTTAGCTAGCTGTAAAACTTTACTAATGCACACTTTTATACAAATCTTAATATGCATATGAAGAAAATCTATTAATGAGACAATTTGAATCTAATATTTGCAAAATTATGATATTTACATCCCATCATAATGTGTAAGTAATGAAGAAGTGTTTGTACAACAAAATACATGTGGTAACTAATACAATACAATACAATACAATACAATACAATACTAATCAAACGACCCTTGATTATTTACAAAAATAGAGCTTTAGTTAAAATAGAGCACTTAAGGGACAACGTTTAAATCAGCCCCAGAAATAATCTGTGTGTGCGTTACTCCCAACTGAACGCTGAGAGAAACTGAAAGTAGCCCGGATATATTGTACAATCCTTTAAATGTCCAGTAGATTGGGTCAAAACCACAGATAGCTAAGTGCGACAGCACAACAATTATAGTAATTCAAAAAAATGTTTTGGTGGGCCGAATTTTGTTATATTTTGTCAGCAGTTGTGGGATGGAGAGAGGAGGAGGAGTTTGAGGCCCCTGGTTTAAATGATATGTGCGTTTAAATGATATTTCGTTTTTTAACTTTCACTGCCGATTCTGTTTATGTAATGGCTGCCTTCACTGTGAGGAAAACAATCAACAAACATAAAAATCATAACTCCAGTGCGGCTCCCAAATGATCACTCTGTGTTGCAAACTAAACGTTTTTTACAACTTTATTGCCTGTTATTCACAGCCCATGCAAGTTCTGTTCACTAAAATAGACATCATGTGCTCTCAGTAGTAAACAAACAGTGTGTCAGCTTATGTGTGATTTTGTGGCCGCGAAAATGTCATTACATTAAGACAGAAATGACATTTTGTGATATATTATACCTTATAAATGCACTATGCGACACTTAACACTATTTGATGGTGTCCATGTTGCTGAGCAACATGTATAAAACAATGTAAAGACTTGTGCCCTCCTGACCTTAAAAATATAATTGGCTGAATTGTAGAAAAGCAGAATTAAGATTGTGTGTAGGGTCGAATAGAGAAGACAATCTTTTTTTGATTAATCGTGCAGCTCAACTGTAAGGACTTTAAAAGATGTAAAGGCTTTTGCGATGGAAAGACAATTGCCATAGTTTCTAATACTATAGGCAGAAGTATGTCTATTCATAAGGAACCTCCACCAAATTTAATTCAAGAGTTTCCACTTAGATATGCTTGGCACTTATAGCAGGTTTGGCATGCTGTCCAGGGAGAGAACCCTGAGCTCGGAGATATTTGAGCCCAGGGCTCCCGCCCGGTCTAGAAGCATATCAGGAGAACCGAGATCAGGTAGGTCTCGATCGCTCCCCCTTTAGAAGGGGAGAAAAAGGAGGAGATGGGGTGGAAGGGGGGATTCTTCCAAAATGAAGATAGTGCACAGGGGAGAAAGTGATCCATTTATACTAAGCTAGGATCATTCTGATTGGATTATTACTGATTACGGATGAGTGGCCAGCGGTGCACAATCATATCACGTGCTCCTCTCGAAATTAGTTTATGAAACTTCACTTCAAGAGTTCCCACTTAGATATGCTTGGCACTTATAGCAGGTTTGGCATGCTGTCCCGGGAGAGAACCCTGAGCTCGGAGATATTTGAGCCCAGGGCTCCCGCCCGGTCTAGAAGCATATCAGGAGAACCGAGATCAGGTAGGTCTCGATCGCTCCCCAAAAAATGCCTCTAGCTCGGGACAGCAGCCGAGTATTTCAAAGAATTTCCCCCAAAAAGCTAGAAAGTTTTTACTATATCCGGCTGCTGGATATAGTAATTAAGGAATGAAGAAAGAGTAGGGGGCTCCAGTTGGAGCAAAGTTTGAAACTGACTCCTGTGGAAGCCAGAGCGGGGGAGGGGGTTGGGTGGAGACTAGTGAAGGGGGGCCATAAGGGGTGGGCGGGGTTGGCTCATTAAGAGTCAAAAATGCTCGAGGCACACTCCAAACGGAGATAGAGCAGGGAAGTGGCAGCGCTATATATAAATATATATGTATATATGAGAGAGTATATAAATATATATATATATATATATATATATATATATAATGGGATAATCTAAGGCCTGGAGGGGGTGATCAGGAGACTTCTGAGTCAGAATGGGCGCTGCGGGAGTTGGGTGCAGCAATTTTTTTATTTTGCCATCTCTAGCAGAAATTGTGAAGTGTGATTTGGGCAGTGGAGATTTCTGCTAGAGGGTGAGTGGCAAGTTTGGCCAGACTCTTGCTGGAGTCGATGCTCATGGAACACTCCGACTGGAGATGGAGCGGGGAGTGACAGCGCTCTATATAAATATATATCTATAAACGGAAGTCCATAGATATACATATATAATGAGTTTCAGTGGCCTGGGGGGGGCAGTGACTGACCCCTGCGGGGGTCGGCGCCCGGGGAACAGGGCAAGGTGGCCTACTCTAGCAGGAGTCTGGGAAAGGGGATTTGGACAGTGAAGACTCCTGTTAGAGGGTGACGGGATAAGGGTGACGGGGTAAGTGCTCGAGGAACACTCCGTTAGGAGATGGAGCGGGGGAGTGACAGCGCTATTATAAATATATATCTATGTACAGGTGTATATAGATATATATATATATATATATATATATATATATATAAATAAAGATTGCTAAGGCCTGGAAGGGACGGTGAGACGACCCCTGTGGGGGTCGTAGCTCGGGGTAACACTTCTGCAGAAGTCAGAGCTTTAGGGGGGGCGGGGTCCGGCAGGAGTCGGGAAATGGGAGGGGGCTGTGAAGACTCCAGCGGAAACGGCCAGGGTGGCGGGGTGACGGGGGGCTTGGATGAAACTCCAATTACCTATGTGGCTGGGGGAGGAAACTGAGTGTTACTCAGGCTAGAAGGAAGAAAAAGAAGAAGGTGGCTGGGTCACACCCTCGCCCTTGAGTGGATGTGGGATTATGGCTGACAAGAGCCATCTGGGCTTCTTTGGGGGGCCAGTGGCTAGGACGCATGTCTTGAAGGCATCAGGTGACCACCTTTCTAGGATCTGGATTTGTTGCTGCCCTTTGTACTTCTGTGATGGCTGCTCATTTTCTGAAACATAGTATACAGGAATAAGAGAAGTAATTCAACACCTTTAATACTTTTCCCACACATTTAAAGACCTGACTGATAGTGTTGCAGTAAACAAGCGGCAGGCTGTCAAACCTTAGTAGAATTTTACTGATTACGTAACTACCTAGTATCCTGATATTCACGGCTTGAATACAGTCAAACTTTAGCATACGATGATACCTTGTTCAACAATAAATGTATTACCTTGTAAAGGAATCTAAGACTTTCTAATACTTTAAGCCCTCAAACTCCTCTATATTGACTTATCAGCCCCCAACACCTTCTGATACTCCGGAGACACCCTGTGTAAGAGTGACTGAGAGTTGATCTGGGGGATACCTGTGGAGCAAAGAACTGCTATAAGCATCTCTTAAATCAGAATCGTGTGACAGGGCGGTTGTGTCATCTATAAATGGGAAGAAGGGGGGGGGGTGCAGAAGGAGAATGAGGCTCGGCGGAGCGACTCTGCTATAGCGGAAGTACAAATGATAGTCAGCATTGGAGCGTTATGAGTGCTAAATATTGTCAATAGTCATATGAAGAGTAAATGGGGGGGGGGATATGTGAATATGGTATCAAGGGTGTGGGCTGTATAGGCAGAAAGTATCTTTGCGAAGAGTGTAAATGCATTAGGAATGGATGAAGAGTGTGATGGGTTGAATGAGGGCAGTTTCAGGAGCTGGCAGTCTTGAACTCTAAAATGGAAAACAAGAGAGAATTAGAAATGAAATCTTAGCAACATGGCACATGTACAGCAGACATGATTAATTGTATTGGCTGATATTCGTGGGAGGAGTCTTTTATAAGCGTATGGATGATTGTGAATGGAAGCGCCTTTGTTAATGCATGTTCCAATACTTAATGTCACAATGTGCCAGGGTTGTAGAAGTGGGCATTTGTCCTCCTGCAGGGTGGTAATTAAAAGGAGAACTGAGCGTATGGGGCGTTTCTATGCTGGAAGTCCAGGAAACCTCTTGGAGAGCTGGTGAGATGATGATGGAGTGGAGTTTAAACCCCTTACTGATATAGAAGTTTTTAAAACTCGAATGTATTTAACACAAAGTATAAGTATAAAAAGCTACTCCATGGCCAGAAATGTCCTCCTCTTGTTTGTTGCAGTCGAGCAGGAAATTGTTTTCTTACTGTCATTATAAACTGACTGACATTCAGGTGTATTGATATTAGAGTCACAATTGGCGTGATACAAAAGGGTTACTGCTTGATGTGTAGGTTGTCTATCACTTGCTGGGTAATACTCATTTCAGAATTTTTTTTATTTATTTATTTATTTTTTTTAATATATGTATATATAATTATTAATAAAATGTAAATATATCAACTGCCTACATCAAACTTAAAAAAAACGATGTTGCCACTTAATAGGAACTGTGTGAATGTAATGTTTATCATGGCTTTACTCCATCCATGATAAGTAACATGTCTGTAATCTCAACATGATTATTTGGCCGGAATCAAAGTCTCTGCACGCAGTCCATTCATGAATTTGTCGGGAGAGAAGGCGGGACCGTCTCCAGTTTTGGGAAGCTCATTGAATGGTGATACTTCCCCTTTAAGCTATTGGCTCCTTGGAGTCACGGTCAAGAGTTCCGGCGGCCATTTTGTAGATCAGATCGCTACAATGTTTATGCGTGAAAGTATGGCTCCACTCTCACCAGCAGCTGGTTTGGATATCAGTGCACCTTTTCATGGATGTATGTGTTGTGGACATATGTTTATGGATTAGATTGCCTTGTCATTTGCCTTCGAACTATTTCAGCTGTCGAAATGTTATGGATCTGCTGACCAGCGGGAGGCTGAGAGGTGAGTTCTTCATTTAAAGCGTTCTATTCACGCTGATCTCGCCAGACTTCCCTTTAAAGCATGCACGTTACCGAAAGTGGACCGTTAACGTTAGGTGATCTGTGAGTTCGGCTTCTCTCCGGTGGCTTGAAATCGCCGGCGTCAAAAGTTTAGACGAAGTTGTGGCTTGTGTAGTGAGGGGCAGATGAAGTAGAAGATGGAAGAGTTGATATGCCGGCTTCTTGCGGGGATTCTGGCTCGATTGCTGGCGAGGCAGCTGCTGGAGTTTTGGGGAGAGCGGGGTTCTGGTTGGAGACGTTGTTGTTGTTGATTGTTTGTTCTTCCATGCCAGAAGGTTGAATGATGCTGAAGCGTAGTTTAAATGCTGGAGCGTTTGTAGCGGGAAGCATTCTTCCAAAATGAAGATAGTGCACTGGGGAGAAAGTGATCCATTTATACTAAGCTAGGATCATTCTGATTGGATTATTACTGATTACGGATGAGTGGCCAGCGGTGCACAATCATATCACGTGCTCCTCTCGAAATTAGTTTATGAAACTTCACGTGGTGGCGTGGGGTTGGGTGATGTGGGCTCTCTCAGCTGAAATTGCATTCAAGGGTGGTCCCAAGAATACTGCTTACAATTAAAGAGGCAGGGATTCATGTCACAAGCCCACCCCCAGCTCAGTTCAATGCCAAATGCATACCATACAGTGGCACAGAATTTCAAACTGTTACAAGACAAGAACACAGAGAAAACTAATGTTTACGTCATACATGTTGCCATTGACTGCAGCATTCTTTTCTGTTGCATTTTGACTTGATATGGAAAATGTTAAGGTCTAGTCGTCAAATGTGAGGGAAGGAAGGGTTAAACAAGTGTTACAGCAATTTTGTTGTTGCTGTTTACACACGTTTTAATTTTAAATCATACTTTAGTACATTTTCTTCTGTATATTTATTGTTAGGGCTGCACGATATTGGAAAAATCTAATGTTGTATTATATTCTGCATTATATTCTTTTTATTCTGCATTATGTATTTCCATATGAATACAATTTCACCAGAAATCTATTTTTGGAAATAATTTATAAGAAGCATAGAAGCATAGAATCTCTAGAAGCATAGAGAATGTAACATAACTGGTAACATATATATTGTAACATATATACTGGAGGTAAACATTCCATTTAACACTCAATGAAAACGGTCTGGGTTTAATCTCCAGGACAATTCAAATCACTTGGTGACGAAAAGTCTGGCTTAGAAATCCCTGGTGACATGTAAACAAGTCTGGGAGACTTCAAAGAACCGTCCTAAACCACTCTCTGCCAACTTCAAAAGAACATGGCAGATAAGATAAGAAAAAAAAAGACATCTTTAGTCAGCGTTCTACTCACAGACAAAAGACATTCCTCAAAAATTAAACAAAGACATTTAGAACCCAATTCTCTTGTTTAATTACACTTAACTTTTGTAATGTGTACCATTCCTCATAGTTTATACAAATTCGTACTTTTAGGCCCTTTTTAGTTTAAATAATGTAAGGATGTGAAAAATTATGTTGATGTACTTTTAAACCCCCCATGTTTGGTACCGATGGGTTTCTGCTGACATTTTACAAAACATGATGCGTAGAGCAGGATGATAATTCGTACGGCATGCATTATTTAATGCTCTGAATTAATGCCTCTCCGCATGCTTTGGGCGGACACTCAAATTTGCATATGAGCAGCCACGAGACAAAGGAAGTTTCCCGCTCAAACTTTGCCCTGAAATCATTGTTCAAGAATGCTGAACGGGTTGTCACGTGACCCGCAGGTATAACCAGACTGATCCCCAACATCTGAAGAGAGAAGTCCGAACGAAGAACCAATCAAAGGTGGCCCCTTAAAGGGCCACGTGGCTCTTCTACGCCGCATGGACTTTCCCAGCCACGTTTTCTTATTTTCCAGCAAAGTAAACTCAGTTTAAAGTATGCGATCGTGTTCGTCTGAACTGTATTACAAACTCAACGCATCAAGAAGGACATCAAAGGAGTTTCATCAGGAAGAGACTCGCATGAAGAGAGAGACCTCCAGACAGGAAAGTCCAGGTATTTTTAGTTATGCGAATAAGCTGTGCCCCTTTTGTCAAAAAGGTGTTTTGTATAATCTTGGTGATCCTTAATGGTGTGTGTGTAACTGAAAGTTTTGTCACTCTTTATCGACAATCTCTATTTCTTCGCTTTATTATTTTCTTTGTTGTTACATGTTCTCTAGACCTGTATAGACCCGACCACTCCACGTGGTTTACCTTTGTTCTATGTTTAATGTATGTCCGTGCGTTTGTTTGTTATCTGTCTGACTAGTCAATAAATTCCATTATAATCAAATGAATTGTATTGTTTGCCTCACGAGAAAATGTCACTGAAATAAAGATTCCCCTGCCTAGCTGTTATAAGTTGATTAAAACTTATGAATGATTAATCTACTTCACAAGAAGTAGCAATTAAATTCCTTTTTTCTAAATGAATAGATCATTACCGTGTCCGCTCGGAAGAGCGGCGGCTCTGCTTATGTTTGTTTGGTCAAATTAACAATAAATTGATCCAGAATATGAATGATTAATAATAATTTGTTATTGTTAATAATTAATATTTATAATCTGAGAGTCCGCTCGGTCAAACGGGCAGAATCATATACAATCATATGTTTGTTTGACCAAATTGACTGAAGCTTAAGCCGGAATATTATTAATTAAGAATAAACTGTTATTGTTGATTATTAATATTCATAAAATGAGCTAATTTCTGTTACAAGAAATTCAATAAAGAAAGATACAAATTAAGTTAACTATGTTTTCTTTTTTTTAGAGGAGTAAAAAGCTGTATTAAAAAAATCCAAAGCTGTATTCAGGTATGAATAATCAAATGTAAAATAATACTGAAGAGTCTCATTCTCTCCATGTTGATATGGGTTTCCTCCCAGTGCTCGGGTTTCCCCCACAGTCCAAAGACATGCTGGACAGGTAAAAATTAAATGAGCTAAATTGGCCGTAGCGTATGAGTTAGAATGCAAAAGTGTATGGGTGTTTCCCAGTACTGGGTTCTGGCTGGAAGGGCATCCACTGAATAAAACATATGCTAGACACATGGGTGATTCATTCCAAAAAGAAAATGAACGCATTAATGACTGCATAGTCTCCATTTTATAAACAATTCAATAAAATTGATTGTTATTAATTTGTCAGAGTTACAAACAGTAAAATGACTTATGCCTGAATGCTTTTAAAAACATCATACAGTCACAGGCTTCTAAAACACTTAATCCAGACTCAATAGTGTGTTGCGATGTGACTATTGCAAAATCACATTGCGATATTGATGCTGAAATGATGTAGTGTGCAGCGTTATTTCATGTTGCACTTTATACTCTCTGATTGAAAAAGAAACTAAAAGAAAACAATAATAATGACCTTTATAGGTACTACAGCATGTCACTGGGGCAATAGTCTTAAAATAATATAATTGTACCATTGTATTTACCACATAAAGGTTCATATAATATCTTAACACCCTGGAGTTAGCAAACACTTTAACCATTTTAGCACATTTACATAAAAAGAGCTTATAATACTAAAATTACAATTAAAATTTATTTTTTTATTATATTGATAAGATAAATACAGATTTAAAAAAAAGAGTAGCGAATTAGCTCACTGCTAATTAAAGATTCATCTCAACAAAGTGTCAACAGAATCGACTCTTTAAATCCAAACAAACTAATATCGCAGCATTTGAACGGACAGTTGACTTCAATTGTGGCAATTGCTGTTAAAAATAATAGCCATTTATGTTTAAGCTGGGTAACAAAAGTTTGACACATTAGATTCATAAACATGAACAGGCACCTTTTTTTATACAAAATTAATCTTTATGACTAATCTAACAGAAAGTGTCAACACCTTAAACCTGGTTTATACTTCTGCGTCAAGTGACCGGCATAATCAACGGCGCATGCAACGCGCGTAGCTGTGCATTTATACTTCTGCGCACTGTCTCTGTTGGTCTGCATTAACACTTTCGAAACGCTAGATGGCAGTTAGGTGTAAATGTTCCTCTGTGTCGAGTTTCTTCGCTGGTATTTCGCTTTTCCAGAACACTTCCTGAATGTACAAGTGGCTCATACTCGCTCATTTTGAGGCAGGAACCGGAGGACGTGCAACAACTTTAACTATGAGGTAAACACAAAACAAAACTTTCCATCCGGAGCTCCTTCTCGGGACTCCACACTTGTAAACAATCGCTCCATCAGGTTCGCGCTATTCGCGCGACTCTCAGTCCCGCCCAGACTACGAAGCCAACCAATCACAGAGCTTGCGGTACGCGTCGTTGCGACGTGTAGTTAAATTTTTTAAGAGGTACAAATCAGCAACGCCGACGGCCACGGCGTAGGGCTATGCGTCAATGCCGTAGCATACGCGTGCGTTTGACGCGGAAGTAGGAATCAGCCTTTATACAAACAAACGATGCCACAGGTTGTAAAAAAGAGTACCAAGCGAACCAAAAGAATCAACTTAACCCTTCTATTTTTTTAGGGTTACATAGAATTTACACCAGTTCAGCTGGTTCTTTGTGTGGAGAGTAGGACTTCCTCTGTTGAGCTAATGTTCCCACGGGGTTTCAAGTTTATGAGGCGGAATAAAGGACTACTTGACTTCTGATTTTTCGGTATGCTAAGCTTAAGCAGACTCTCGACAGAAAAGAAAGAAAGAAAATTATCAGAGATGAGAATGTCTGAACTGTGCCTTTAACCCATTCTTGACAGGGTTCAAGTCTCTTCACTGGACCCGAAGAGAAGCTATCCTGAGCTGGAATGGAACAGCTCTCTCTCTCCTGGGGTCTGTGTCAGTTCTCTTCTGGATTCTGGGTTCTAGTCTGGGCGGCGGTGTATTATTTGTTGAATAAAAGTAAAATAATTATGTGTCTTATCGGCCATATTCATTACAAAAGAAAAGGTTTATTTTATTCATATATATTTATAGTTACAACAAAACAATATGCTTGTGTATAATTAGTAAAACCGACGGGGAGTATTTTTTATTTTTTTTTTGCTTTCACACTTTATTCATAGCATCCTGTATCTTTGTAACCCTGTCTGTGTTTTGTTTTAGTTTGGTTTATCCATGTCACATCCTTCACATTAGTTCTCTTGTTCTTCATTGGTTGTCTTGGTTATTATTTGTGTTCACCCATTCGTTAGCTTTAGTTAATTGTTTCTTTGTGTATTTATACCCGGTTCTGTTAGCACTTCATTGTCAGTAGTTTTCTTAGTTACCACCACCCCCCGATGTCTGTGGTTTGGTTTTGTTATTTTTTAGCTTGTTAGCTCACGTTTTTTGACTATGTTATAAATTCAGAATTTCTGCATGTCACAATTAACCCAATGGACTGCGTTTGGGTCTCCATTTCAACATTTCCCATCACAGACATAACAATCCTCTTGTCGGCACCATTTAATGAAATTGAGTGTTTTGAGGGCCACATTGTAACCCATATTTAGAGTTTGTCCTCTGCATTTAGTACACATACACACTAGGAGCAGTGGGAACACACTGTTCTGTTATTGTAGGGAGAACGTTTACAAACAAAACATGCAATTGGTTGGTGTTATTGGTCAGAGGTCCTCTTGGGTGGTCCATGGCCTATAAAAGCTACAGTTGAGTCTAGATATATTTAGGTCTACCAATCATTTTGATCCAATCACAGATGTAAGATATTGGTTTTATACAAAAAAAAAGTTTCTGGGAAAAAAAAGATTGGTTACTTTAGTTAAAAAAGCAAACCAAATGCCTTAAAATCAACTACATAATATTACTTTAAAATATGAGTAAAGCTATTGTAACTTGGAACTGTTAAGTTGACTTTACTTTTTATAATTGTGCACATAATTAACCCTTTCATGTAAGTTCTAAATATACTTGCTCACCCCAACAAGATTTTTAAATGTGAGCATTAGTTAAAATTGACATTCCTTTAAAGTGCTCGAATGGTACTGAAAAATACCAATACACACTTAAAAATCATATCTGAAGTAGCTAATCTCTGATCCTTTTAACTCCTCTGATCCTTTTTTTTTTTTTTTGTACAGATACTCTCTTTTTTGGCACATACTGTATTTCACCTACTCAGTAGTTGGAAGAAGTAATTGGATGTATGTGATTCTGGATGCAACCTATCAATGTTATGACTCACTGATTTCACTGATATTAGCATCTGCCACTCCTTCTGGAGGAATGTATAAGTGCAGAATATGCACCGGCAACATGCAAAGTCAAAAATGTGTTAACAGCAGAGATTGTCAAAAATCAAATGTCTTCACAAATAACAGCAAATGCAAACTGGCAGAATTTTTAGCCCCCCTTTATTTTTTTTCCCCTTTTTTAAATATTTCCCAAATGATAAAAGAGCAAGGAAATTTTCACAGTATGTCTGATAATATTTTTTTCTTCTGGGGAATATATTATTTGTTTTATTTTAGCTAGAATGAAAGTAGTTTTTATTTTTTAAAAGCCATTTTAAGGTTAAAATTATTAGCCTCTGTAGGCTTTTTTTTCTTTTTTCGATAGTCTACAGAACAAACCATCATTTATACAATAACCTACTTTCCCTAACCTGCCTAGTTAACCTAATTATCCCCGTTAAGCCTTTAAATGTCACTTTAAGCTGTATAGAAGTGTCTTAAAAATATCAAAAATATTATTTACTGCCATCATGGTAAAGATGGAATAAATCAGTTATTAAAAATGAGCTATTAAAACTATTATGTTTAGAAATGTATTGAAAAAAAAAATCTTCTCTCCATTAAACAAAAATTGGAGGAAAAAACAAACAAGGGGTGATTAATTCAGGGGGGCTAATAATTCTAACTTCAACTTTATATATATATATATATATATATATATATATATATATATATATATATATATATATATATATATATATATATATATATATATATATATACACACAAGCCCATGTGAACGCAGGGAGAACATGCAAACTCCACACAGAAATGCCAACGGATGCAGCTGAGGCTTGAACCAGCGACCTTTTTGCTGTGAAGCGACAGCACTACCTACTGTGCCACTGCATCGCCATACACAGTTGAAGTCAGAATTATTAGCCCCCTTCGATTTTTGTCTTCTTTTTTAAATATTTTCCAAATGATGTTTAACAGAGCAAGGGAATTTTCACAGTATGTCTGATAAAAAAAATTTTCTTCGGAAAAAAGTCTTTATTTGTTTTTTTTCGGCTAGAATAAATTATAGTTTATTCTAATAAATAAGTTTTTAATTTTTTAAACACTATTTTAGGGACAAATTATTTATCCCCTTTAGTTAACTTAATTAACCTAGTTAAGCCTTTAAATGTCCCTTTAAGCTGTATAGAAGTGTCTTGAAAAATATCTAGTAAAGTCTTATTTACAGTCATCATTTAAAGATAAAAGAAATCAGATACTAGAAATGAGTTATTAAAACTATTATGCTTAGAAATGTGTTTAAAAAAAGTATTTTCTCCATTAAACAGAAATTGGTGAAAAAATAAACAAGCTGTCTAATAATTCAGGGGGGCTAATAATTCTGACTTCAACTGTATATACTAGACAATAATGGTTAAATGATAAAATCAGATATTTTTAATTATATAAAATGCCAGCGTTAACAACTCCCACATGTGCCTTGATCTGTAAAAGGAGAGGGAAAATAGATCAACAGGGCTTTCATTTACTGTACAAGGGCAGAATGTTTTGTATTTTGGAGTGAAGGCGTTACACAGATTAATGTATTTTACAGTTTTGTAAGATGTCTTGGATGATTTTTTGATGATATCTGTATGACAAAAAGCAGTGTTTCATTAACCATAGACAGTGATCACGGAGCCTTGTACACTTGTTTTGATTTTTTAATTGGAACACGAGTGAAGTACAAAGCCCCCTATATAGTCTATATGAAATTATTTGTTTGCTAACAAAAAATATATAGCTCATGTTTTTGTAACAAATAATAACAATTAAATAAAATGCATTGTATCGAATCAGAAACCAAATTAAATATGCATTGAAAGTACTGTAGCACAGGGTTTGAAGATAGGATTTACATCTGTTAGCGGAGACACATTTATGTGGCCAAACATAACAAATTTTCACAAATTAGATAGCTAACAGGAAAAAAAATAAATAAATAAATAAATACATTATAAGTGACCAGGTGTAAACAGGCCCTATATTACATATTTGGGATGTCTTTTATTTTGTCTGGAAAAAGGTGTAGTTGCTGACTGGGAGTAGAAAAAGTTGGTCTGGGGAATTAAACGTTCATTTAACTTGGACGGTATGATTGGGCAATGAACATCATGATGTCAAAGTTAAATGAACTCTAAAGTTATAATGTTTAATGATCCAGACCAACTTTTTACTTCCAATCAGCAACTGCTTTCTCAAAGCTAATTTTATCCTGATAAATCTATCTATCTATCTATCTATCTATCTATCTATCTATCTATCTATCTATCTATCTATCTATCTATCTATCTATCTATCTATCTATATATATATATATATATATATATATATATATATATATATATATATATATATATATATATCTGTCTGTCTGTCTGTCTCTCTTTCTGTCTATCTATCTATCTACCTATCCACAATATGTATTTATTACTGCAATGCTGTATACAGTTTAATGTAGGCTGCACACAACAAATTAGTTAATTCCCTGCTAGATGAAGCAATTAAATATGTGTGAAATGTCTTGTTGCACTGTATATGTGTCCATTGCTTACTCAAATGACTCAAATTCAAATTTCATTAATGGTATTTCCACAGGAACCCATTATTCCAAACAGCTCTATATTGGTTGTCATCTGATGACTTTGCTAATTGGACATGATGTGAACGCACCTTCACCCCTACAAAATAATAATTGAATAAATGCTATGATATAAAAGTGTGCAGAGTAAGACATGATGTCTTCATGGACTCTACAGAAGAGAAATAAGTGTTTGTTTCCTAAGCATTAGTGCACGGATGGCTTGACAAACAACTGATTTAAACAGTGTGGTTGAAAATAAATTCAATTTGTGTGTCTTAGAGACTCTTGTTGCATCACATCAGCTGCAAGGTCGTTTATTTCATCCAGCCCTCAAACTGCATAATGTGAGGTTTTGGCGCATTGCATCAAAATGTTGTAAAATCCTCTAATTCTGTATATATCAGAACACATTCCAGTGAGTTCAGGAAGGAAGCTGTGAATGATTACGCTTTCCAACATTTGAAATGTTGCCTCTATGGTTGCTGCTAAAAATAACATTGACTTTCAGATGATGTCTACCTGGCCTGGCTCCAAATGACAAGAACCTGCAAAGGCATATGCCTCCCACCACCATATGCTTCTGTTTAAGGAGCAGGTCAAAAGTTAGAAAATAATGTAAAATTATTTCTTTGTATAGTGTCCACTTTTTTGTATAAGACAAATTAAGCAAAACAAGACAAGAAAAATGCATAATAGGTCATTTTAATGAAATATGTGTCTCTTCGAAGTCATTCAATAATTTAAAGCATGTAATGATTCATTTGTACTTTTTATTGTTTTAACATTTATCTTTGAGTTTACATGGTAATGATCTAAAGGTTTTTTCTTAGTTTTTTTTTTTCTTCCTCTTGAGTACAAGTCTTGAGTTTTGAAATGTTTAAAGGGTCTAAACTGTAGGCGAGGCAGTGGCGCAGTAGGTAGTGCTGTCGCCTCAGAGCAAGAAGGTCGCTGGGTTGCTGGTTCGATCCTCTGCTCAGTAGGCGTTTCTGTGTGGAGTTTGCATGTTCTCCCTGCCTTCGCGTGGGTTTCCTCCGGGTGCTCCGGTTTCCCCCACAGTCCAAAGACATGTGGTACAGGTGAATTGGGTAAGCTAAATTGTCCATAGTGTGTGTGTGTGTGTGTGTGAATGTGTCTGTGGATGTTTCCCAGAGATGGGTTGCAGCTGGAAGGGCATCTGCTGTGTAAAAACTTGCTGGATGAGTTGGCGGTTCATTCCGCTGTGGCAACCCAGTATTAATAAAGGGACTAAGCCGACAAGAAAATTAATGAATTAAAAAAGCTTTACATTTTTAGCTAAAAATCTTAGATTAAATGTCCTCTGTAACATACATGTTCTTTACTGGTTTCTATATCTTTGCCATCATAATTATGTTGCAGCTTTGAAACCATTAAATTGTGGTTTAGGTTGACTTGTAAATATCAAAATATATTTTTTATTTTTTACACAGTACAACACATGAAACTTGTTTAAAAGTTGTAAAGAACACTTTATTGTAAAAAAAAAAGACTTTTGTAGATTTATAATCTTAATGGTTTTAAAAATGTATTAGATAATCAGTTGCTTTTGGACATGCATCAATTGCTTTCATACAACTCTCTGCTTTTTAAAACATTATCATTTGCTTATGTCATCTCAGTCAAAATTAACTAAACTTAGGAAGGCTGAATAGTGATTCCATATAAAACTAACAGTCCTCATTTCATTACCTTTAAGTCATTACATACAAAAATGTTGAACTAGTTGTTAAAATCTGTCAAGCTAATTTTTTAAGTGAAGTTTATTCATAAACTAATTTCGAGAGGATCACATGCTTATGATTGCTTACAGCTGGACCCGTATTGTTCAATTTATGATTCACCAATCAGTAGATTACTAAGCCATTATAAATACCCCACATTCCAAATGACAGCCATCTTCCTTTTGAAGAATCCCCCTTTCCACCCCTACTCCTCCTTTCCTAGATGGGTGGCATGGTGGCCTAGCGGTTAACACTGTTACCTCACAGCAAGATGTAACTGGTTTTAGTCCTTCCCAAGCCAGCTGATGTTTCTGTGGGGAGTTTCCACGTTCTCCCCGTGCTCACATGGGTTTCACTCAGGTTTCCTGGTTTCCTCCCAGCGTCCAAAAACATGCAACTTAAGTTTATTGACTAATCCAAATCAGCACCATAGACATGGTAGTAAATAGTTATCTCTTAAAAGCAATCACTATCGTTCAAGGTTACAGAAGTAACCCTTCGTTCCCCGAGGAGGGGAACGGAAGTGCCATAGAGTGGATTGATTGAAATCCACAAAATGGGAGGATACGGTTCAGAAGCCGCTTGTCTGAAAGAGTATTGAACGGGCCAATGAATGCAATGAATTGGCAGCGTAAGCTTGCACAGGTGTACTTCATTGCCAATTATCCCAGCATATAAGCACACCTGGAGCGAGCAGACGCCATCCTTTTAAGCTGAAGAGAGTTTCAAACAGCTAAGGGACAGTCATTATGGCGACGGAGTTTTGCACTTCCGTTCCCCTCCTCGGGGAACGAAGGGTTACTTCTGTAACCTCGAACGTTCCCCTTCGGTTGTGGAACTTCAGTGCCATAGAGTGGATTGATTGAAATCCACGAAATGGGAGAAGTATGGAAAGCGCCATAATGACTGCACCTTACCAACGCCCCCAATGAGGGGATAGTCAAGCAAGCGTGACGCACCCACATCATGGGAGGCGCGGTCCTCCAACGTTTCCCTGGCCCTAATTTATCCTACTTCAACAGAAGTTTTACGGATTTAGATATATTTTTTGGGAAGTCGTGAGCATCTAGATAATTCTAGGAATACGACAGTACGTTGGGAAGCGTGCAATCCCGATAGGGAGGACGCTGCGGAGGCCATCCGTTACCCAAGGGGGGATAGATGGCAGAATTTACATATGGACTAGCCCTAAAAAGGGGGAGTACGCATAGCAAAAGAGTGGTTAGCGGAGAGGGAAGACACGGGTCCGCCCAGGGGGGGACTTAACCGTGGCGAAATAAGCATATGGGATCGCCTAGTGGGGATCACGCATAGCAGGCACCTATACCCAAAACGCGGGCTGACCAGCGGGCAGACCTACAACGTAGTGGGCCAGCAAGTGACTCCTCCGCTGAGTCAGTGCTGGGGGCCACGGAGGAATCTGCAGGGCTCACCTGACGGGGAACTTTACTGACAGATAAAAAGGTGCACGTACCTCCGTGTTAGGGAGAATGGCGCAGCAAGCGTGTTTCAACACCCTACCAAATTGTTTCCTCAATCACCAAGGGTTACCTAATACCCTTGAGGAAACCGGCTCCACTCGCAGATTGTAAAACCTTGCAAATGTGTTGGGTGTCACCCAGCCCGCAGCTCTACAGATGTCTGTTAGAGGGGCGCCGCGTGCGCGCGCTCAAGAGGATGCGAAGCTCCGAGTGAAGTGCGCACGCGCTCTCGGGGGACGCGGCTCATCTTGGCTCTGATAGTGAAAGAAAGGCATCCACAATCTAGTGGGAACTTATTTCGGTACGGCACTTCCCTGCTGCCGACCGCTATAACAGACGAAGAGCTGCTCAGATGATCTAAACTCTGAGTGCGGTCCGGATAATATGCAAAACGCGAGCTGGACAATAAAGAAGGGCTGGGTCTGCCTCCTCCGAGGGCAGCGCTTGCAGGCTCACTACCTCGTATTAAAACGGAGTGGTAGGAACCTTGGGCACATATCGCAGGCGGGTTCTCAGGACGTGAGAGAAAGCCAGCCCAATTACAGGCACGAGTCACTGACCGAAAAATGCCTCCGGGTCCCCGACCCTCTAATCGATATCAACGCGACCAGCAGAGCTGTCTTCAGGGACAGAAAGATACTGAGTCAAGGATCGAAGGGATCTGACGTGGCTTGTGTAGCGAGGGCGAGATCCTAAGAGGGCATGAGAGGGGGCGGGGTGGATTAATTCGCTTAGCGCCCCTGAGGAACCGGATGATGTGGTTATGCGTTCCCATGGTGCTGCCAGCCACCGCGTTATGAGAGCGGAGATGGCAGCCACGTAACCTTGAGTGTGGAGGGCGACAGCCTGCTCTCCAGCTTCTCTCGGCGTAAAGAAAGCACGACGCTGATCTGGCAAATTACGGGGGTCTTCTCTGCGAGAGACACACCATTCAGTGAATAGACTCCACTTCAGGGCATAGGCGCGCTCGGGGAGGGGGCTCTAGCCCGAGTGACGATATTAGCCACCGCAATCGGAGGTTACCTAAGTCTTCCTCGCGTCTAATGACCTCCAAAGATCGGCGAGGGTGCCAGATGGTGCCCTGTCCCTGAGAGAGTAGGTGCTCTCTCGAAGGGACGGCCAGGGGAGGGCTATCGCGAGGGAGAGCTCTGACATCCAGGTCCGGTTGAGCCAGAGGGGCGCAACCAGCAACCTGTTCCTCGTCCTCCCTGACCTTGCACAGTAACTGCGCGAGCAGGCTCACTGGGGGAAACGCGTATTTGCGCATACCCCGAGGCGAGTTGTAAACCAGTGCATCCGTGCCGAGAGCACTCGGTCAGGGAAAGAACAACTGGCAATGAGCGATCTCGGGGGAAGCAACAGATCGATCTGGGCTTCCCAGAATCGCGCCCATATCAGCTGAACAGACTCGGGGTGGAGTTTCCATTCTCCAGGACGTAAGGCTGCCGTGAGAGCGCATCGGCTGCACGGTTGAGCTTGCCTGAATATGAATGGCGATTTCAGCCGCGGATGACTCCAGAGGAGCAGACGGCGGGCGAGCTGAGACATGCGGCGAGAGCGCATACCCCCCATACGGCTGATATACGCCACCGCCGCCGTACTGTCCGTCCTGACCAGCACGTGTTACCGCTCCAGCACCGGAAAAAAACGGTGGAGAGCGAGGAACACTGCCAACAGCTCCAGGCGATATGCCAATGCAACTGGGTACCTTTCCACAGGTCCGCAGCCGCATGCCCGCAACGCACAGCCCCCCAGCCCGTGTTGGAAGCGTCTGCTGAAACGACAACAAGACTGGACGCCTGTTCTAGAGACACCCAGGCCTGTAGGAATGAGGGGTCGCTCCAAGGGCTGAGAGCGCGGCGACACAGCGCAGTAACAGAGACTCGGTGTGCGCGCGTGCCATGCGCGTCTGGGGACTCGATCGTGAAGCCAGTGCTGAAGTGGTCTCATATAGAATAATCCGAGCGGCATGAAGCGGCTGCGGATGCCATATGCCCCAGGAGCCTCTGAAATAGTTTCAGTGGGACCACTATTTTACTGTCGAGCTCTCTCAGACAGTACAGCATCAGCTGAGCGCGCTCTCCTGAGAGGCGCGCTGCCATGGTGACCGAGTCCAGCTCCAGCCCGAGAGAAGAGATCCTCTGCACGGGGGCGAGTTTGCTCTTTTCTCGGTTGACCTGAAACCCCCACAGGTGGAAGTGCCAGAGCACTTTGTCTCTGTGCATAATCAATTGCTCCGAGAGAGGGCAAAAATCAGCCAGTCGTAAAGAAATCGAGTATGCAGATGCCCGCGAGCCGAAGGGGCGCTGAGGCACCCTCCGCGGGCTTGGTGAGGACCCGCGGAGACAGAGAGAGCCCGAAGGGGAGGGCTTTGTATTGCCAAGCTCGACCTTCAAACGCAAACCGCAGAAACTGACGGTGGCGAGGAAGAGTGGAGACATGGAAATACGCGTCCATCAGGTCTAATGCTGCAGACCAACCCAGAGGACGAACGCACCGGAGGATGCGCTTCTGCGTGAGCATTCTGAACGGCAGCTTGTGCAGGCAGTGGTTCAAAACGCGCAGATCTAGGATTGGCCATGACCCACCGCTCTTTTTGGGCACGATGAAGTGTGGGCTGTAAAACCCGCTCTCCATCTCGGCTGGAGGGAGCAGCTCGATTGCATCCTTCGCCAGGAGGACAGCAATCTCCTCTCGCAAGACAAGGGCGGACAGGGGCTGACCCTGGTGAATACACACCCGCGACTTGGGGGGCCGTTTCGCGAACTGAATCGCATAGCCGAGTCTGATTGTGCGTATGAGCCACCGCGAAGAGCTGGCCCGCGCTAACCAGGCAGGCAGAGCTCCCGCTAATGGACTCATCGCTACAATCGCTGACGTACCAGCAGTGGGGCAGCGCGGAGTGGGTGTGCTGATCCGGGAAGCACGCGGGTCCCACGGAAAAGCTGGAGGTGAGATATTTGCTCTCACTCCACACCCGAGCTCCGGAGGGGAGGCTCGAGGGGTGGGAGAAAGGAGACCGTCCTCCCAACGCTCGTGAGCCACTGGCGAAACGCACCGAATCTGCAAGCTGGAAAGCATAGCTTCCTAGACTGGCAGATTTCGGGCTGTCACATCCGGGGAAGTGAAAAGTGCCCTTTCATAATAATTTCATGGCAGTAAAAAGTGCCGTTGGAAATGGGGCCCCGCCCTCCAGCGGGGAAAGAGCAAGTTCCCTCTTCTCCAGATGGCCTGTCCCAGGGACGCTTCGCGGTCCGTTGCCAGACTTAGCGGCGTTCTGGGCAGGGGGGCTGCCTGCTTCCGAGGTGCCCGACGCGCTTGCTTCGCCAGAGGCGTGTGCGGGGGCGGAGCAGCTCTCGTAGGCGGGCGCCTTCGGCGAGGAGCAGGTATGAATGGCACGGCGGGCGGAGCGGGCTACGGACCGCCGATAAGACATCACCCATCAACTGCTCTCTCACTGCCTTGAATTACTGGGTGAATTCACAGACGGTGTCGCCGAACATGGCTTGGGATATGGGGAAAGTCAAGAAAGCGGACTTTGTCGACTTCGCGCATATCAGCCAGGGGTGGCGCTCCTGGATCACTCATGTGGACATCGTCCTCCCCAACGCACACGCAGCGGACTCAGTAGACCGAAGACCGAAGTCGGCGGCGGTGCGAAGCTCGTAAGCCTGGGTTGGACCCACCCTCGTGCAGGTCGGCCAGCACCTGCGCTAGGTAGCGCTGGTAGGTGGCTATCGCATGCAAGGCGGAAGCAGCCTGGCCCGCAGCTATGTAAGCTCTAGCTCCGAGGGAGGTAGATAACTTACAGGCTTTGGATGGGAGGCGAGGTGGACCCCGCCAAGAAGAAGCGCCGCACGGATTTACCACCATCGCGCACTCAACCTGAGGAATCGCCACATACCCCCTGGCTGTTCCACCGTCAAGAGTGGTTAGGGTGGAGGGACACGCAGCACGAGCAGAAAAAAGTGCTTTTCAAGACCGCGTGAGCCTACTGTGCACCTCCGGGAAGAAGGAAACGCCCCTCTAGTCGGTCCGGCCACGGAGCTGGGGGATAAACCATCTCCAACCCACAGCCGAAGCAGCCCGGGAAAGCACGGCTAACATGTCCGTTTCAGGATCCATAGTGACAGCGCTCACCAGCCCGAAGGGGGCGAGCGGGTCTGGATCATCATCGGACAATGAAAGCCCACCCTCCGATGCCGCGGTGGACGTCTTGTCTCCGGTGTCATCGGGCATAAGGGCTACCATCTGTTAGACGGATCGCTTCCCCCGCCCGAAGCTTGGATGGAGCGCTTAGAGGAGCGGGAGGTCCGCGGGCCCGTGGGCGACGGATTATCTCTCGCTAAAACCCTCAGATCTGCCCGAGTGCCCGCTGCAGAGCAGGGGACAACTGGGGTGGTTCGCCCTTTTGCAAAGGCTAGCCGCGATCTTTACTGCGCAACTGTCATGGCATCGCAATGACGACATGAACTGCCCGCGAGCAGCGCATTAACATGCTGGACCCCCCAGACATGCAACGCAGTGCTCGTGCCCATCATCCGTGGACAGGAAACCACCGCATCCAGAAACGCACAGTCGGAGTGCCGTCCTGAAAAAGACGTGCTGCACGACTGTGTTGCTCTTTCTGTGAAGTTTGCAACTTTATACGCATCGCTCTGGAGGACCGGACCCAAAGAACGCCAGGCAAGGGAGAAACCCAGCTCGACCGTCTGCCGCTGCGTGTACACACTCTGGACCGGGAGAATGCTCTCGTTCGCTCAGAATCGCTGGTCACAGCAGGAGGAACCCTCATCGACTCGATCAGAAAGTCTCTGAAGCGAAAAGGATGGCGTCTGCTCGCTCCAGTTGTGCTTATATGCTGGGATAATTGGCAATGAAGTACACCTGTGCAAGCTTACGCTGCCAATTCATTGCATTCATTGGCCCGTTCAATACTCTTTCAGACAAGCGGCTTCTGAACCGAATCCTCCCATTTCGTGGATTTCAATCAATCCACTCTATGGCACTTCCGTTCCCCAACCGAAGGGGAACTGTTTATTAGCTACTACAGCAGGGGAGTTCTTGAGATCTACCTGAGCTTAACCTCGCCTTGCAAATGAAAGGGAGCCCCAGGCTCGAGGATCTTATGTGCTCAGGGCTCTCTCCTGGGACAGCAATCCAAACAAGGTTTATAATCAATCATAAGCTAAGTGTGAACTCTTGAAATCTTTTTTTTCCTTGAAAATGTCTTCTAAATTAAACAATTTAATGAATGATTTACAGACCTGTGTATGTTGTAGGTTCAGTTCCAATATGTGCTGCAATAAATTGTTTACTGTTGTGCACAACTGTAAAGTGATTTTATGTTTGTTGTAAATAAGTGTGTATTTATGATTTTGTACAATGCTGTGAATAAATTAAAATTCCAAGAAGCATATGCAGTAAACATGTGAAACATACATATTCAGTGTCTTGTACTCGTATACCTCACTAAATGCAGAGATGTCTAACTTAGTAGTTTTCAAATGGCTGTGCAAATAGACTTTTTTGCATTGGATAAAATGTACAGTACAGAGTAAACTATACTGAAAACATGACAAATCCATTTGACTTTTCATCAAGACTTTTCATCTTGATGATACTGACACTTTCAATGTCATGAATACTTGCTTTTGAAGAATGAGCTATCCATTTTGAGCAAGTGACAAGCGTTTGCAGGTTATCAACTAGGTTTTGCAGTTTGCACTCATTGTTTTGATCTTCTCACCGTTAAACAGATATTGGGAAAAAAAATAACAAACTTCACACAGAAACACCAACTGACTCAGCTGAGGCTCAAACCTGGACCTTCTTGCTGTGAGGCGACAGCACTACTTACTGAGCAAGTGCGTCGCCCCATGTCAAAGATTAAAAAATATTATTGAAAATTTGTTATAAAAACTATTACATTTTTCAGTGTATTTTTTTTTCTATTACTGTTATTATTTGTAAAGGACCTGCATAATGAGCCATTTAATAACAATTATTTAAAAAACATAAAGAGAGTCATTAAGCACAGTTAATTAATCATGTAAAGTATCATTACTAGTATTGAAAAGTTTACAATTTCAAACCATTTCATATATACAAACCGTGAGCAACAATGCAAAAGTAGCAAAGCTACTTTACAGGCCAGCTTGCATTTCCTCTCCATACTTTTGGAGGTCAGCTCTGGTTTTATAAGTTCTGGCCTTTGACATCATTAACAAGACCATGTTGCCTTTTGACCTTGTGGAGGGCTTTAGCACATGTGACAGCTGGAGACACACGGTCAGCTAGAACAAATAACCATAATCCTCCTGGTATACCTGTACGCCCTTGGGAACTATCATATTAAGGAAGCTGCACTGCATCTTCAACATAACAGATTGGTTGCTTTAAAAGAGCCTTAGATAATAATTTGGCAAAAAGGTGGTGTGTTTATTTCTGGTGGAAATGATAAGAAAGATGTGAGATTTGCACCACTATAAGATTAACACTGACATATGATTAAACTGAGGACCATTCAAAACAGTTTAATGGCATGCCAGCCAGATGCTTTCTATTGAGCCTCGTATTTGTCAGCTGTCTTCAGAAATGCGGGATCTGAAAATATCTATCTGTAAATTCCCAACTTGATTACTTGATTGGAAGCTGATTGCAATATTTTGTTTGCACAATGTGCCAAATGAAGGAACTAACCAAATCATTTGTCTTTAATAGATAAGTTCCTTTACAGAGGGCTCTGTTTTTACCTTTTATTAAAATGGTGTATGCCTTGAATTACTGTTTGATTAAAATAGATAGTAGAGGAGCAGTTAAAATAATTACAATAATTACAATTCATTCAAAATTCAAAATTCATTTTCTCCTTTGTCACATTCCAAAGCTTTATTTATTTATTTATTCATTCATTCATTCATTCATTCATTCATTCATTTTGTAAATTAATTTAATTTACATTGAAATGTAAAAAAAGAAATAAAGCAGTCAACTCTCTATTTATATATTGTTTGATATATTTCAGCATGTATGTATTATGCTACATTTATATAGTTAAAGTAATATGTATTATGTTATATACGATAGTAATGGTTAACATTAAGGTCTTACTTGTTAACATTGTTTCAAGAGTTCACACTTAGCTGATGATTGATTATAAGCTTGTTTGGCATGCTGTCCCAGGAGAGAGCCCTGAGCTCATAAGATCCTCGAGCCCGGGGCTCCCTCCCGTTGCAAGGCAGAAGGGAATTTTGGGCTCAGGTAGATCTTGAGAACTCCCCTGTTATAGTAACTAATAAACAGACAGTTATTGCTCTTAAGACATAACTACATACTAGGAGCATGTATATGGTGCTGATTTGGATTAGTCAATCAACTTAAGTTGCATGTTTTTGGATGGTGGGAGGAGTAAGCATGGGGAGAAAGTGCAAACTCCACACAGAAACATCTGCTGGTTTGGTAAAGCCTGGAACCAGAGACGTTCTTGCTGTGAGGCAACAGTGCTAAGCACTGGGCCACCGTGTCACCCATCTAGGAAGAAGGACGAGTAAGGGTGGGGGGGATTCTTCAAAATGAAGATAGCAGTGGAATTAAACCAAGGGTATTTGTTGTAGTTTAGGAATTGTCTGATTGGTGCATTGAGAACTGGATAATGCAGATCAGCCGCTAGCAATCATAAGCATGTGATCTTCTTGAAATTAGTTTATAAATAAACGTCACTTATTGCATTAGCTGCAATAAGGCCCAATATGTGTTTTAGAGCATCTTGAGCAATCTTTGTCAACATTAGTTAGTGATAAAAAAGTGTTCACTGTTTATATTGTCTTAGTTTTTGTTAAAAGATAAATGTGAATTTGAAATGAATTAGCAAATGTTGTAAATTTAATAAGAATGATTTTTAAATGCTTTCCATTCTTTAAAAAAAAATAAGAAGGTGAAAAAACAGGCAGTAAGGTAACACTTGCGAGATACTCCTAGTCTTAGCAACTAGATGAATGTAAAGGAGGATTAAGCAAAATTGTTTCTACTCTATAACTAATGTTCTCAACTCGCAGCAATAAAACTTTACAATGAGTGCAACAGTTTGTATTCTATAGTTTATTATTATAATTTTTCATTTTCCACATCTGCAATTCCTGTATTTTGGAATTGTTTTGCAGTCCACTTAGAATCCAACATGGAAATCAATGTTTTCTTTATTGGCATTGATTGTTTTGAAATTTAAATGTCATTAACATGCCTGTGTTTTAATTTCTGTAATAAATATGGCTGTCAAGCCAGGATCTTGATGATTTATTGTGGGTATGTTGTTTACATGAAGAAATCTGTTACAAGTTAAACAAAAATTCTATTAAACAATTATATTTTGAATTTAAATATTTTTTTGTCTTGCGTTTACATTAATTTTACATTTAAATAGCCAAAATTACAAGTTTCAGTATTTTAAATGCGATTAATCGCGATATTTTTTTTTAAAAAGGTGCGATTAATTAGTTAATTTTTTAATATATATATATATATATATATATATATATATATATATATATATATATATATATATATATAATCTTTTTTATCTTGATATATAGTGCATCATTTTCTTTTCATCTGAAAATGACAGTTAATGCAAGTAAAACTTGTTTTGCATGAAACATTACTAAGGTAATATGTGTGTTTATTTGATAATTTTTGAGAAATCATGGATTACACATTGAAAGTATATGAATTACAGTTCATTTTTATGGGGTAAAAAAATTAACCCTCATGCAATGTTCAAATTTATTACCCCTTTGTGATGTTCTGGGTGAAAACATTCACTAAATTAGTTTTTCTCAGTGGCTTTGGTGCATTTCTCACAACACTATTTACATTTGCACAACAGTTAATGCATTTCTTAAAACAATTAGTCATTTGTGCACATCACAGTAGCAGTTTCTCATTCCTTCCAACAAACTGCAAAGGCTTTTGGACATGCATCAATTGCTTTCATACAACTCTCTGCTGTTTATAACATTATTATTTGTATATATCATCTCAGTCAAAATGAACAACTTGTGAATGCTGAATAGTCATTGCATATAAAACTAGTAGTCCTCATTTCGTCACTTGAGTCATTACATACAAAAATGTTGAACTAGTTATCAAAATCAGTCAAACAACTTTTATAAAATAAATACATTTTTTTTTTCTTGAAAATGTCTTCTGAATTGAACAATTTCATAAATGATTTACAGACCTATGTATGTTGTAGATGCAGTTTCAATATGTACTGCAATATTGTTTACATTTGTGCACAACTCTACCCAAAGGAAGTTTGTTTGTTGTAAATAAGGGTGTGTTTATTCTTTTGTACAATGCTGTGAATAAATTAGAATTGTAAAGAGCATTTGCAGTAAAAATGTGAAACATACATATTCAGTGTCTTGTACTCAAGTAACACACTAAATGCAGTGATGTCTAACTTTACTGTAGTTTTCAAATTGCTGTGCAAATAGTATATAGTGCTGTCTTGAGCATGTTCAGGACAGGTCACCCAAATCTGTACATATCTTCCATATGTATTACTTTTTATGTTGAAAACATTTGTGTGTATGTATGGTTTTTTTTCAGCCAATCATCCTTTATGAATTTGCCAATTAAAGAGTTAAAATTCTGTATTTTTTAAAGCAATTTAGTAGTTTTGATCAGGACTGAGGTTGATTAACAGATTTATTTACAGTTTTTCTTGTTTGCTTTTACCTGGTTAAAGAAACTAGGTTCCACTTCATTTTCATTTTCACTATCCCAGCAGAGCAGAAGACCGGTCCTGCAAATGTGTAAACCCTTTCTCATTAGGTTGACACATTTTCCTCACCATTTTTCAAAACAGTTAACACAGATGTCATTCAAGCAGTCCAAACTCCATTGTTTTAGCTTTGGTAACCAAACATAAACCATCTATTCCTAACCATTAGACACTACCAAGATCAGTTTGAATTTACTGAAGCAGCGGTTTGACACTCCTTCACACAAATCTTCAATTAGCAATCAGTCTGCAAACCCTATAAAAACGATAGAAGGTCTGTGTTGTTCTGTGCCAGCATGGATAGAGGAGGTCAATAGTTGCTATGTCCTATACTCCCAATATATTTGACTGTACATTGGTTTAAATGTGTTTTCTTTAATATTTACAGTATTTTATTACTTTTGTCTGTTTTTACAGAATTTCAGTTTTAAGCCACAGTTTGAAAATTGTCATGAATTCAATATAAATTTAATCAAAGCATTTCTAATTCTGGATCCAATTCTTTGCAAAAAGGCAAATTTGACAGCCCAAATAGAAAGACAACAAATGGCACTGGCAATAGGCTACAATGACAAGCAATGGTGATGCACTGACTTCTATATTTTGTATTTTGTTGTCCATTGTGTAATGATTAATTGAAAGAGCTCATATACCTGTTTCCAAGTTGTGTTGTTTGAAGATAAAACTAGCTTTTGTTTCATATTTTAAATGTTTTGACACAATATGTGCCTTTTGCAAGCAAAATGTGTCATTTTGACCAAGAGTGCTGCTGTTTAGGCCTGTGTGTTTACTGTTTTGAAAAGATGGAGTTTCAGTTGACAACTGCATCAAAGCATTTCATTTGGTGAATGTTTTCATCCTGAACATAATAAAAGAGTAAATTCACCCTAAATGTATGTTGAGTTTTTTGTTTTAATTCAAAGCATTTTTTTTTTTCAAAATATGTGTCAAAATAATATTTGTCAGCAAAAATCATTCTGCTAGCTGAAACCAAGAAAAAGTAATGACTCAAAAATCACCCCGGATAAAAACATTTTAACAGTATATAAGGGTTAATTCTTTTACTGTCAATGTCATGCGGTCCTTTAAAAAGTTCTATAAAATATAATAATATATATAATATATATATATAAAAATATATATAAATTTTTTTTGACAAATTGTGAGTTATAAATTCACAGAAAATTAATTACAGTTCTTTATGATGGAGTAAAAAACTTACATTATTTCATGTAGTCCTATAAATTCACAAGTAAAATATCTTTGAAAAAAATGACCTGTAATACTGATCCCAGCAATGTTGACTACTGTTGAAAATTTAATGGTCATTTTGTCACTCTAATGTTTAAAATCACTTTCCTCTTCTCTGTGAACTTATTTTTATATTTCCAATGCCAGGTCTACCAAAAACCCCATCAAACAATTTCTATTTTTTTTCAGGCCTGTACTACAAAGCACAAGAGCACCAGCCCACAGAATAAATGACCCTGCTCTCTCCAAAGGACTCCATTCATCCCCTCACCTGGACACCCTAAACGGCCATTAACGGCTGCCTATTCAGACTCCTGCACCCTCATTAGACTTCCAGAAAAGCCATCGGATCCACACGCTTCCGACATTCTGCTGTGCAAGGTCTCATCACGGGGATATTTATAATCTCATGTTCATTTCAAAGTAATGAGAAATCTCTTATAGTCTAATACAGCACATGACTCGGACCGACGCGCGGCAGTGATGTAATCCCAAGGTGAGTGTACATCTTCCAAAATCATTGTTATGCCTTTGTTTGAAGATAGTACTGATGGTATGGGTGATATAGTCCAGCTGTTTTTAATCAAAAAGTGAGATTGCTGATTTCCATATCCCATTTAGAAAACTAATGGAGCTCATCTTAGCTTCTGAGCCAATGAATACAAATGGTAATTAACATAAATGCGATCAGTATTTTGAACAGACCATTGAATAACAGAGAGGTATTAGCGAGCTTACTGTACTGGAGAAGAGGATCAAATATGGAAGTTTTTTCAAACTCTGAGGTTTTGCCCAAAATAACAATGATCTGAAGCTGAAGAAAGGCTTATATCAATCATCAGTAAATGGGGATACACTGAAATAAAGAAAGCAGATATGATATACTGTACAGTAAGAAAGACTGGGAAGATTATAGTCTCAAATGACCATATGTTGACAGTCTGTTCCCTGATCTTCTTTATCACACATAAATTGGCAAGAGCGGGCTAAAACAGTCACATCCAGTCATGCTGCACTGTAAAAAACTGTTCATTAATTGGATATTCATGATTCATTGTATTATTGTTGATATGAAATGTATTCAACTTTGAAGATTAACAAAGTGACTTCTTTTAACATTTTATGTAATTGTAAACAATATATTATATGATAGAGAGGTACAATCTGTAAAGAAGCAATATACTGGCTGTTTATTACCAGCTTTTATAACCAAATTTGTGTCATTTAAAATACGAATCCAGACAATATATCACTTCAGACTATTAAAAATCTCAAGAAAGATCATTTTTTAAAAATGTTTCAACATCAAAAATTGTCGGGGTAAAGATCAAGTTCTCAAATTCTCAATTCAAAAGTATAAATAAATGAAAAAGTACAGTTGCGGTTATATTTAATAAACTGTTTAGCTTTTATTAAGTTCTACATTAACTTGTGTTATCCTTGAACTGGTTAAGTCTTATTTAAATGTGCTGTATGTAAGTTGTTGACTCTTCTAAAGCATAAAATTAGCATAATATGTTTGCAGATATTTCAGAAACATGCAAAGTGAACATTCTTGTTTATCTGAAAAACAATGCAAAAGTCAGATATTCTGCTTTGAAAATGTATGTTACATGCCGGAATTTCTGTCTTTGTTTTGATCCCTTTAATCCGCTCAATGCCAGTTTAGCTAATTATATTTTAGCATCCCTGGTTGCCTTGGTAAAAAACTGCATTTTTCATTCTTTCAGTGAGGAATGTTCTCAAAGTGGCATCCGTGACCATAGTGCAGACTCCAGTGAAATTTAGTAGACTCTAAAATGAGACGCTGATGTAGAGTTCCACATGAGGTGGCTATTAATTAGAAAATAATATAAAAATATAAGAACGTAAACATTAGGTGAGCCTAACAACACGCTACGTGATGGGATTTGCAGTGATGAGCAATTGGGCTGTTTGCACCGGACGAAAAACAAAATCAATTTAAATACAGCCATTCAGAAACACAGAATAGTGCACTTACTGCACTCCAACGAAATGGTAAGGTTTATCATCTAATTAATACATATTAAACCTCTTTAGGCGATGTGGTGGCGCAGTAGGTAGTGCTGTTGCTTCACAGCAAGAAGGTTGCTGGTTCGAGCCTCAGCTGGGTCAGTTGGTGCTTCTGTGTGGAGTTTGCATGTTCTCCCTACATTTGTGTGGGCTTCCTCCGGGTGCTCTGGTTTCCCCCACAGTCCAAAGACATGCGGTACAGGTGAATTGGGTAGACTAAATTGTCAATAGTGTATGAGTGTGAATGAGAGCGTATGGCTGTTTCCCAGAAATGCATTGCAGCTCTAAGGGCATCCGCGTTGTTGTGCTGGATAAGTTGGCTGTTCCTTCTGCTGTGGCGACCCTGGATTAGTAAAGGGACTAAGCCGAGAAGAAAATGAATGAATAAATGAACCTCTTTAACATTATTAAATGTACATGCTAAATCACTGCTACAGTATGTATTGAGTAACAGTTTTAAAGTTCAGTTTCAAATGGTTTATTTTATTTTCAAGATCTGAGGTGAACTATCTGCTTCTGCTTTCAGTAGTATGGCAATAAATGTCATATAAAATGGCATTCAAACTCACATTATTAGCATTTCACACTGAATAAAGCAAAATAGGTGTACCTGGGGTTATCATTGTCAATTTATCCTGTTGTTCAGCCACAAGAAATAGAAGACGTTTTTAAAATACAAAGGTGTTGGTTCAGGTGTTAGTAAAATTATCAGGTGTTGGTTAAAACAAAAACTCAATTTAATAATAAAAATATTTGTTCTATCGCATGCCGTTGCTTTTATTTAGAACATGGCTTAAATCAGCCTTCAGGCTCGATTGTCAAGCTTGCTCCTGTTGGTGTCCTCAATCTGGCAACCTTAGCTTAGCTTGTACTGCACCTTTAATAAATATTAATGCCACCATATTATATAGTTTTGCCAAAAATGTTGCCTTTGAGCTTCCATTTTCATTTTCCATTGAGTTCCATTTTGTAGTTGAAAGGGTATGTAAATACCCCATTAACTGATATTGTTTGTTAAATTTCTAAAGAATTTGGTTATTCAATCGCAATGTGTATTATTCAACATTTGCCTCTTGAATTAGCATCGGCTTTGCTTTACTTACTGTAGCTAAATGACATACAGCAGGATCTATATTTATATGTGATTTTGTCACTTTAGTTACTATTTCATTTATTTGAGAGAAAAAAAAATATTGTTTGCAGAATTGGAACACATTTTGTGATGCTAGTGCACAAGTTCAGTGAATATGTAACAATATATTATGTCATTCTTCAAGAAAGAACAAGTATGTTTCTATTATCCACTACAGAGCTCGCTGTAAAAGCAAGTCATTTCACAGCCATCATGGTAATGTCCCTGTGAAGCTATTTTCTATAAAGCTAATAGGCAAGGGGTCAGGGTTTAGCTGGTTAGCACTAACCCCTGCTGTGGGATGTCATAACTACACCATCTGGCACACAAAGCATTGTTTTCCATTGAGCTGCAAGAAAGATACATGACATATTGTAGTTTTGTACAACATCTATAATAAAATAACTAGTTTGGGTGGCTTATTTGGGCCTGTTTAGTAGTTTGACAAAGCTCAACTGATGGTCTGATTTTAAAAAAGACAGTTTTTTTTTTTGTTTTTTTTAACACAGCAAAATAAGGAAGTGTACCCAAACCTGCATTCATTATTACCCTCCCCATAAGGCCTCTTTTATGAATGAAATCAATTTTTATTACATGAATTCAATCCCTTCATGTGTGGTTCTCCAAACCCTCTCATTAACAGTGCAGCTGTTCAATAAAGACAAACTGCACATCCTTAGTGACCGATTTGTATAAGTGTAAATCAGAGGAGTCAGATCTGAGAAGCTGCTCTGTAATTTAGCAGATAACACAGTTGAAGTCAGCAGGGGAATACAGGACCAAATAATCAAGGTGAAAAAATTGTCCTTTTGAAGTTTGCCAGTAGCTGCGGCATTATTTACAGAATGTTTCAAGAGGTTGAAGTCATCACACCAACTTTAATTTCCAACAATAAACAGCCTCTTCATAAACATGACAGAACATGGTTTCTTCCAGTTGAGGGAGTGCTTTTTAGAGGGAATAAAAGATTAAAGTGTGTACCGCCCATCTGGAGGATACAGCAGCAACCACAAGTGTACCAGTTTATTGGTGAAGAAAAGATTGATTAAGCCAATCAGGTGAGATGTTAAACTGAGTTCATCACTCACTGGGGACTTTTAAAATCCATTAGCACTTCTTATAAGTTAGTAGTGTTCACACACAATGACAGTGACGGTCAGTCAGTCGCTCACACCAACAACCAGAAGTCAGAATGATGGCAGATTCAATAAGTTCAAAGGTAGCTTTTGCAAACTTATTATCATTATTATTTTAACCCTTTTTTTTTACCAGGAAAGACACATTGAGATTAAAAATCTCTTTTACAAGAGCGTCCTGGCCAAGATTAGGCAGTACACAAGTCACGAGTCCAACAGACAACAAACAAAAAACTATTTACTGTTTACATGAATCACACTGACAAACTATTCTTACCATCTACAAACCTGTTTCAACTTCTAAATCATTTATAGTCTTTTTAAAAGCAAACTGAAAATAAAAGCACTACTTATAGATTAGCGTACAAATGTTTCATATTTGTTTTATAGTCATTTGAGAAATTAGATCATTTTTAAAATGATACAATAGTTACTTTCTTTGGTAATTGGTTACTTTTATAATTTTCTGACTAACTCTGTTACGGTTTGTGAGATGGGACTTAAACTATAGCAAATGTTTGCTTTAAAGGAACATGCTGAACACAGCTTAAGAGAAAATGGTCATGAACAGAGAGTAAATTTGGTCAGAATGCTGGGTTTACGCAGTTTTTTCAGTATACTGTATACACAATGACTTTTTAAGAACTTCTCCAGGCATCAGTAGTCATTTTTCCAACAAACACACAGAAAAAAAGGTAACATATTAACAACCCTAGTGAGATAACAACAATTATTACATACATTTATAATTATTTACATTTACACACACACACACATATATATATATATATATATATATATATATATATATATAGGGCTTGCCAATAACACCCGCCAACCTCTTACGCGCCAATTATATTCCGAGCGAGCTCAACCATGCAGCTGATGCACTCTCATGTCAGTCTCAACATCCAGGAGAATGGAGACTCCACCTGGAGAGTCTGTCCAGCTCATATGGGGGCGATTCGGGGAAGCCGTGGTCGACCTGTTTGCTTCTCATATTTGCATGCGCAAAAATCAATTTCCACCTGTGAGCCTGCTCGGCCTCTTTGGACCAACCGGACCTGGATATCAGAACGTTACCTCCTCACGATGGCCCCTTTTCACCATCTGGCACCATTACATAGATCTTTGGAACCTCCACGTGTGGTCCCTAGATGCAGCGAGTAAGACTTGCAGAGGTTAGTAAGTAAGTAAGATGGCGGAGGCTAATACCATCACTCAGGCTAGAGCTTCCTCTATGAGGCACGTCTATGCCCTGAAGTGGAGTTTATTCACTGAATGGTGCACTTCTCGGCAAGAAGACCCCTGAACTTGCCAGATCAGCATTGTGCTTTCTTTCCTTTTTTTCGACCCTGTCAAATTGTAAGAATGGGTTTTAACCACAACGGTTCGAACTGTAGTTCTGCCGAATGACTAAAAAGTTATCAGTATGATAATAAAAAATGTACATTCTAATCAAACCATTCTTCTGCAATCTCATACCAAAAAAATAAAAATAATAGCAATATTAATAGCTAAAAATGTTGGAGAGCGTTGATATTATGTGACCATATTGTATTGCAATATGGAGTTATAAAGTGTTGATGTTAAATCAAAAGTAATTCCCAAATACTTCAAAATGAGATGATTTAATGACAATAATTCTTTATGTTTACAACTAAATCAGGTACAAAATAAATTTAGAAAATTATAAAATATGAAATGCTAAAACATATGATATAAATTGTACCTAGCTTAAATGTAAAATTAAAGTTACCAGAGGTAGAAGGAAAGACACAGGGGGAGGGAGACAAAGAGAGCAGGCCCAGAAGTTAGCCTGATTGCAGAAGAGTCAGAGAAGATAGACTCCAGAGGAGGAGAGGAGCAGAGCAAGAGAGTAGCAGTCCAGGAAAACACAGGCCAAGAAAAGAGATAATGCAGAGTTTTACCCCTATTTTGTATCTTTCTTGACCATGTGACTAAAGCCCAAATGCTGAGACATTCAAACTGACCAATCAACGTGATTCAATGTGATCACGTCATAAAAACCCCAAAGACCACATACCAGGGTCTGATCTTATCAGAATCTGCCTTTGGAGTCAGTATGGACCTTCTTGAGTCAAAAAGACATGTTTTGTCATATAAACAAATGCATATGATAATTTAGCCTTTTACACAATCAAACACAGATTCGCCAGCTGACGAAACGCTTCTGAAAAATCTGATGTTTTGAATCGCTGTAGTTACATGAACTGGGTGTTTCAAATCACTTTAGTCACGCGACCTGGGTGTTTCGGAACATGCAGTGTTTTGAAACACTTGAGCTTCGGCATCTCAACACTGTTTCATACGTTAATTTCACGTCAGCCATCCCTAATTAGGGTCATGTTCACATTTATGTCACACTTTACAATAAGATTCATTAGTTAATGTTAAGTAATGGGTAACACTTTAGAATAACTATCCGTTATAACTAGTTAATAGACCATAAATAAACTGTTAGTTAACAAATTTTAAATGACTTGTTAAATAAAAGTTAATAGTTTGTTAATTATTTACAACTGTGCCTTATAGATGAGCAATGGATAACTTACAAGCCGTTAGTTGACAAGTTGTAAATGACTTCTTAACTGTATTTTAATGATTTATAACTATGCCTCATAAATTATTAAAATATCATGAACAAGCTGTTAGTAAATTACTTAATAAAGACTTGTTAAGTATCAGTTATGGTGCGTATATGTTATTGGGATGTTATTCTAAAGTTGCAGCTATTTTTCATTTATTAACTTTTAGTAATTGAGGAATAGTTGCAACTTTAGAATAACATCCCAATAACATGCTTAAGCTAATAACTAACACTTAACTATTATATTTGCTCACACCTTACAGACGAGAGTTGTTTATCGTTTGTTAACCATCTACTAATACCAGAGAATCTTTGTAGAACTGCAAATGGATGGAATAAGTTCAAGCTACAGACGTTTGATGTAATATTTAAAATATAAAATGTTTGTTTCTAAACCTTGTTCCACTTATAGGCTTTTCTGTGTGCTGTGTTTTACCAAAGAAACTCCACAGATTAAATGTTAAACGTTGTGTTTAATATATAGAAACACACATACTGAACCATCACATGGCAATACAACAGTATGCAAGATTACAAACCCATGATATGCAACATGAAAACAAAATAAATAAAAATTTAAAATTACACCAGTGGTCTGATAAAGTTTCACTGGTGTTATTAAATGGTGAACAACTGATCTGTAAAGTGTGAGTAAATATAATAGTTATTGGGATGTTATTCTAAAGTTTCAACTATTCCTCATTTACTAACAGTTAATAAATGAAGAATAGCTGCAACTTTAGAATAACGTCCCAATAACATATATACACTATTAACTGATACTTAACAAGCCTTTATTAAGTTATTTACTATAAGCTTGTTCATGATCTATTACTAATTGATTAGGTATAGTTATAAATCATTAAAATACAGTAAAGAAGTCATTTACAACTTGTTAACTAACAGCTTGTAAGTTATCTATTAGCCATCTATAAGGCACAGTTATAAATAATTAACAAACTATTAACTTTTATTTAACAAGTCATTTATAACTTGTTAACTAACAGTTTATTAATGGTCCATTAACTAGTTATAACGGATAGTTATTCTAAAGTGTTACCAAGTAATGCATTTACTAACATGAACAAACACTGAACAATACATTTACTATAGTATTTATTCACGTTAATAAACGTTAGTTAATGAAAATACAGTTGTTCATTAACTAATGTTAACAAGCATGGACTTGAATGTTAATAATGCATTAGTAAATGTTCAAATATGATTAATAAATGCTGTACATGTGTTGTTCATGATTAGTTCATGTTAGTAAATGCATTAACTAATGAACCTTATTGTAAAGTGTTACCACATTTGTTATATGTTCATGCCGAGAGTAGTTTTGTTGAGTTCTTTTTTTTTTTTTTTGATAATAAATTGCACTTAGGATCTCTATGTTCTACTTCAGTTAACTTTACATTGTCTGTTTAAATACATTTTGTTAGTAATGAGGCAATAAACTTTATATAAGTCACTAGTTTACCGTTTGTGGTGGTTAATATTAATTGCATGTGTTTTCTTACATGTTCAAGCTGCAAAAGTCAACTCTAAATACATTTATATGAGTTGCTTCTGGTCAAATATAACTATACTTTAGCTTATATCTTATCTGCAATCAACTCAAGAGCAAACTAGGTTCCACTGGCGGCATAAAGATTGACCATCTAGCTCATATATACCCCACCACCACTTTATGTGAAAAGATTAAGAAGGCATTTAACCAATTTGTTGAATAGTTTTTCCCTACTGCTAGTGAGGGATTTATTATGTATCATTCTTTTAAATCAGCAGTTCAGAGCATGTAATGCTGTGTTTACACCAGACGCGGAACGTGCGGATAAATCGCACTATTCACACGTAAATATCCGCAAGAACATTTGAGTTTACTCGCTTCATTCGCGCGTCAAATCCGCTTCAATCACGTGTCAAATTTACTTCAAAATAGACGTGGATTCGCGTGATGGGCAGGGCTTCTGTCTGCCCGGTGACTCTAGCTTTATAGCTAAATGGCTAACATGGAATTTATTACGAAAATAACAGTGTTAATGTGCTTTATGGAGACTGAAAAACAGCGTCGATACGTTTAAGGTCCTGTCTGAGTACACTGCATCCTTTCAGAGGTGCATCCAGCTCTGTGAGCTCATAAACTCCTCCAGAAACTGAACCTGGATGACGAAGACTTTCAGCGGTGCCTCTGACTGAGCCAAGCCCAGTTTGATGACTTTTTGTCGGTGTCGCCTGGAGGATTTCCCCCGGGACACCATCAACAGGTTCACGTCCCCACAAGAGCAAGCTTCTGATTGGTTGACGCGGCATGAATGTCCGCTGAAGTTCAGATTTTCGAACTCGAGAGATTTGCAGGATGTTTATTTGCGCGTTTGCATTGACTTAACATGTAAATCACTCGCGCTTGAAGCGCTTTCCGCGTCTGGTGTGAACGCATTATAACAAATTCCCAAGGTCATGTGACTTCAGTAAAGGGGTGCCCTCACTGGGGCAAGGATCTCTATTAAACCATAAATCCACATAAATCAATGAACATGGGTTCACTCAGAAACAATTGATTTCTGCATTGAGAGCATTGCCTCATTAAATGTCACAGTATATTAAACTGTTTCAAGACATGCAAATACAGAAAAAGTAATAGGTGTAGTTTGTAGTTCAATGGTGTTTAGCCTGGATGTGTAGTTCATATAACTTAGTTTATATAACCAATTTTGTAAAACAAAATAAAACTAGAACCTAAAGTTTATTGATAAACTTTGATGTTGGCTTGAGAAAGCCAACGTGACTGCACTAGGACTAGGAATGGAAGTTGGCAGGAAGCACGGTGGCGGTTGCTAAGTGGTTGCTAGGCAGTTGCTAAAACAATTATGGCATTGTTAGGTGGTTGCTAAGCAGTTGCTAAATGGCAGTGCTCGTGTACATGTTTGATCAAATGCTAATACTTAGTAGGCAGTTCTAGCATATGTTATTGCATTTAGATAATCATTCATAGCATGTAGCTAATCGCTATTAGCACTTGGCTTCCATTATCATTGTTACCATGCATAGTACACAGGAAGTCCCATTTGCTAGCATGAGTCAAACAAGCCAATGCCCAAGTCCCTACGATGTTTTGATGTAGAGATATTGCTATTTTTAAATGGTTGCTAGGTTATACTGTTTTATTGCTATGGGAACATTTGACAGGTTAGTGATGATACATCAAAGCTTCTTGGCAATATGAGTGATCTTAATTTACCCCGATGTTTCTATGACAGTCTTTATGAGTGTCAAAAACTAGACTTGAACATTATGTATTCCTAGTGTTGGGTTGTGGCTGGAAGGGCATTCGCTGTGTAAAACAAATGCAGGATAAGTTGGCGGTTCATTCCGTTGTGGCGACCCCTGATTGATAAAGAGACTAAGGGAATGAACATTATGTTAAAATGGCTTGCCGTATTTTTTGAAAATACAATGCTTAATATGTGTGGAAGTGATACATGCAAAAATGGCTTGCCATATCAGTAAAAAATATGCAGTTTAAGTCAAAAATGGCTTGCCATATTATAAGAAAAATAATGCTTAAAAATTATTTATGATAAGTCTGATAAACCTTAAAGATATAGCAACAAAATCTAACGCATCTAAATACAGCTTTTGGCCAAATTTGGGGCTTGTATATTTTTTTTTATATGCCCGGATTATAAAAATGTAATATTTAACATTTTTTTATTTAAAAAACAATAAGTCTTATAGGCATGAGGAGATATAGCAACAATCTTGAATGTAGAAAGCACATTTTACCACATTTGGGCCTTGTGGCATGAATGGCCTAGGAGGAGATATGTTTGTTTTCAAGGACAGAGTAGCATAACAGTATGTTGGCTTTCTCAAGCCAACATAATAAACTGTTACACTCAGCTCCTTAATGTTTATGCTTTCTGCTTTCTTGAATAGTGAGGGGTTTTTTTTCTACAGTTGAGTGTGGTGCCACACAGGTCTCTTCTTCACAGCACCTAAACAAGTCCCCACTGGAAATTTCTAACCACCTGACAGACTTCTCGAGCTGTCCTAAATAATTTAGAGATTAAGGCTGATCCTGAATTGACTCTAAGAGATTTAAAAAAGTTGCTTTTACACTTAAATGTTAGAGTAAATGTAATGAATTCTCAGCACTTAAGGCTAACACTAAACTTTGAGAATTTCGATGTTAATCCAGCACTCCTTAATTTCTGGCCTTTGTTTCCTATAACGGGACTAACTATCTAAAAGAATTGGCTCTGCAAACTTAAATGCATTTTGCAAGGCTTGCCAGTCCTGTTTATGGAGAGGAAATTTCCAGCAGAAATCAGTCCCAACCCTTCTTTTATTTCTGAACTTGAACACATTGATTAGCTGTTTTTATTGATTGGGGTTAGATCTAAACACTACACAATCGAAGCTCATCATGAGAAGAATTGGAGATTGTTTGTATAGACAGATGTAAACAAGGACTTAGCAACACATTAGGAGGTGATAACACCTTAGGAATTCCCTAGATTCATTTTTTTTCCGATTAGGATGTATGTGGTAATGGTTCAGTAAAACACAGATTTGCCAGGTTAAATTGCTTCTGAAATGATTGATGCTTTGAATCACTTTAGTCATGTGAACTGAGGGTTTCAAATCACTTTAATCGCGTGAACTGAGTGTTTAAAATCCCTTCAGTTACGGGACCTAGGTGTTTAAGAACATGCTTACACAACAATTTTTCCTGTGATTTTTGGCATTTGTTGGGTATTTCTCAAAACCTGTCAGTGACTCAAAATCTGGAATAAAATCATGCAGTCTGAACTCGACATATGAACATGACGATTGACTTAGAAAGAGTACATTTCCATCGCTTGATGTGTTCACACATAAGCACATCCACAGTCAGCTGCACACACCAATGACCAAGAGTCATGATGATGGCAAATCCAATAAGTTCAAAGGTACAGTAGCTTTTGCAAATTGGAAATATAAGTACTACTTTTCCCTTATTGAGATGAAAGGCAAGAATGTTTATGTATCGTGCAACTTGTATCCAGAAAAAAAAAAGAGTCTCTCTGCTTCAGTGACAAGTTATTCTAATCTAATGAAGCACTGCACGTCATCACATGCCACCACCAAATTGGTGGCTAAGAGTTGTGGTATGTGCATTAAATGGGTTCTATTTAATGATCCAAACATGAGGGCGTATATATACTAAACACATGAGGGATTACATGACATGGAAGAACCAACGAGGAGTGATGCTGGCAACATGGGCGGTGCCAGCAGAGAAGGCCTTGTGTGTGGCACTGGCAGAGCAGACAGTGTGGGCGGCAACGGCAAAGCAGAACTTGAGGGCGGCACCGGCAGAGCAAATAGTATCAGTGGTGCCGGCAAAGCAGGCCTTGTGGGTGGTGCCAGAAATCCAGGCTTCGTGGGCAAATTTCTTTAGATGGATTGCTTATTTTGAGTGGGCTCTGGAAAAGCAAACATTGGCATGGTCATGCAACAGCAAGGCTTGAGCAGACTGTAGGGAATATTGAGGGATGTGGCTTCGGCAGACCCTGGTGAAGCTTGAGCAGGTGTGGCTAGTGCAGACCATGGCGAAGCTTGAGCAGGCATTACAGAAAGCTAGACTTTACCATGAGCCCAGCAGCAAAAATTTGAGTTTAGACAAGGAGAACGTCAAATTGAAAGTATGTATCAGACATTTGTGAAGCCAGCTAACAGGTGTAATTTAATGATGTGGCACTCAAGGACATTTTTTCTTTTGGACTAAATGAGCCTATCAAGTCTAAATTACCGGGGCGGGAAATGCACCTAACCCTGGTACAATACATTGACTATGCACTGTTGCTCAGTGGATCACCTCTTACTGTGGGCACAATGGAGGAGGACCATAACAAATCTGCCTCACAAGGAGGCTCATGCCACACCTGGTCAAACCTTGCCAGGGTCTGCTCAAGCCACGTCTGCTCAAGCCTCGCCAGGGTCTGCTCTGGGCGGGCCTGCTCTAGCCTCACCAGGGTCTGCTCAAGCCATGTCTGCTGAAGCCTCACCAGGGTCTGCTCAATCCACGCCTGCTCAAGCCTCAACCCATGGCATGCTCAAGCCACGCCTGCTCTAGCCTCACCAGAGTCTGCTCAAGCCATGCCTGCTCAAGCCTTGTCAGGGTCTGCTCAAGCTACACCTGCTCAATCCACGCCAGCTTGCTCAATCCATGCCAGGGTCTGCTCAAGCCACACCTTCTCAATCCATGCCAGGGCCTGCTCAAGCCAGGGCCTGCTCAAGCCACACCTGCTCAAGCCTCACCAGGGTCTGCTCAAGCCACACCTGCTCAAGCCTTGCCAGAGTCTGCTCAAGCTATGCCTGCTCAAACCACGCCTGGTCAATCCACGCCAGGGCTTGCTCAATTCATGCCAGGGCCTGCTCAATCCAATCCAGGGTCTTCTCAAGCAACACCTTCTCAATCCATGCCAGGGCCTGCTTAAGCCATGCTTGCTTAAGCTACGCCTGGTCTATCCACGCCAAGGCTTGCTCAATTCATGTCAGGGCCTGCTCAATCCATGCCAAGGCCTGCTTAAGCCACACCTGCTTAAGCAACGACTGCACAAGCCACGCCTGCTCAAGCCACGCCTGCTCAAGCTACGCCTGCACAAGCCACGCCTGCTCAAGCCACGCCTGCTCAAGCTACGCCTACTCAAGCAATGCCTGCTCAAGCAATGCCTGCTCAACCTTTGTTAGGGTCTAGCTTTCTGTGATGGTTAAAGTCCACTGGAGGACCACATGTCGAGACAGAGTGTCAGCCACAACATTGTCTTTCCCTCCTGGCGAACCTCAAGGTTGTAGTTCTGTATAATCAGTAACCAGCGCATCAACCTCTGGTTCTGATTATACATTCGTGACAGGAAAACAAGTGGAGAATCCAAGTGCAGTTTATTTTTCAAAGTGCAAAACAAACATAACAAAACTAAACAATAATCTCCAAACAAAAACATGAACATGGCTTGAAACAAAAACACATGGCAAGGAATGGCAAAAAAAAAGGCAGAAATGACTCACCAACAGCGGGTTACAACAAACAAACAAAGCTAGACCAAGAACAAGGAAACATGAGAGTGTATAGATTAGCTTCAACTTCCTTCAACACACCTGACTGGAGCTTTATACCTAGAAAGAGCTTGATTAGCTGGTTTAGGTGTGTTTAAATGGGGTTGGAACTAAAGTATGCAGGACGCTGGCCCTCCAGGACCGAGTTTGGGCAGCCCTGATATATATCAAAGACAAGGAATCACATGACATGAAGGAATGAGAAACTAGTCATGACAAAGATAAACCAATAAAACATGACACATACAAAGGAATACATAGTGGGAAACAAGGTATGAAACAAGATGTCAAAACAATTACAAAATAAAGGACAAGACAACAAGAAACACTTTACAAAAACTAACGAAGATAGAGCAATGGGTTCATTCACAAATGGCTTTCATTGCAATTACTTTTTTAACGTCGGCTTGATTTTTTTAGCTGACATTAGGTAGCCTGCAGTACATCTGACTATCCCTCCATTATACCAAAATACACAACAAACCACTTTTTTTTTTTAAATGATATTGCTCTTTAAACACAATTCTTTGAAGAAAGTCTTGCTTTAAAGAAAATGCAATCTTATAAAAAAATATAAAGAGGCTGAAATGAGAGCACTGCAGTTTTCTCAGAAGATGGGAGCTCTGGTTCAAACAGCCTTGCATGTCTTACTACAGTCAGCCTGTCCCTTGGGCCATGTACAATTACCTCTGTGGCAAAGAGCAGACACTCTCGTAGGATGCAGAACAACCCAAATCTGCCTCGTACCGTGCTGCGATCAGCTCTGGGATCAATCACACACACAGTGGGCGCTGAACTAGACATTGAGAGAATATTTGAGTGGCTTAGCAGGGAGGATTTTGGGTGCAGCAGGGCCAGAAAAGTAATTTACGAGAGGAACGATTCTACCGGTTAGTTTAAGCGAAATTCAGAATCCTTCAGTGAGCAGTTTCTAATGCTAATTTATGTTCGGTGTCAGTATTAGAGGCAGTTTCATTAGATACAGATATGGTTCAAATAAATCACATTTACCTGTTGTATAACAGCAAAGCATGTCTGCAATAGGAGTCTTAAAATGTATTGAAGAAACTTTAGTTTTTATTATGCTGTAAGACACTGAATGAAATGCGCTATATGATTCCAACGGGATGTTTTTAGTTATTACAACCTAATTTTTTCTTCAAATAAGTCAGAACGCATGACTTGAATGGACCCCACTCTGCACATTGAGCTTGTGGTTCAATATACTGCACTAATGTATAATTTACACTGTGATGAATGAGTGTAAATGCATTGCTGGAAGTCTGTGCTGAACAACAACAAACCAGCGGTTGGTCTGGAGGAAAGTAATTAGGCATGTGTTGCTCCAGACATTTGAATTGAGTAAATATGACTCCCCGTACACCGCTCGCGCTAATTATTTCAATTCCGAGCAAGCGCTTTTCCACAACTGTGATCTTCCCCCATGCATAATACAGCAGCACACTACACTTAAGTGAATCAGCCCAGGTTAATACCAACTCTGCATCTTTATCAGGTTAACTCAAGTTACTTCCGTTCCAGCAGCTGCAAAAATCGACATGAATAAATTTGCAATAGAAGAGCATAAGTGTGTTTACATTTCCTGTAGGTTTTAAAATACATGCTGTAAATCAAATTCTAAGCATAATTCACTAATCGTTAAGCAGTTCAAACTTGAGTGAAAATCCATGACAATGACTTTGCTAGTATGGCATTTGACCCCTAAAGATGCAGTATGTAAGTTTGACATCCAGTGGTTGCATTCCTGGATCAAAACAAAAGCAAGCACAAGTTGCCAGATTGAGGACCAACAGAAGCAACTCTGACATTGAAGCCTTAAGGCTGTTTTAAAACGTAATCTATATAAAAGCAATGATACACGATAGAAGGAATAGTATCCATATTAAAAGGAGTTTTTGTTCTAATCAACACCTGGAATTGATATATTAGAACATATTCTAAAATACTTTTTTTGCAGCTGATCTACAGAAAACTGACCATGATCAGCCCAGGTACACCACATGTGCTTTATGCAGTATGAATGCTAATAATGTGAGTTTGAATGCCATTTTACATATTATTTATTGTCATACTACTGAAAGCAGCAGCAGATAGTTCACCTCAGATCTTGAAAATAAAATAAACCATTTAAAATTGAACTTTACAACTGTGACGAGGCCTGGATTGGCTAATCGGGAGCACCGGGAGAATTCCCGATGGGGCAGTCCGTTTTTTGGCCATGAGGGCTGGTGTCCCTAGCTGCTTGCACTCTCAGTTGCACTTTTTAAATTTATTTATATATTTGACCATAGCCACACTATTTTTATTGATTATTTTGCCGCAGCCCCGGTCTTTTTATTTATTTTCTCGCAGCCCCGTGAGCATAATGCAGCCCGCAGGTTATTAATTATAGTTATTATTAATTAATTATTAAGTTATTAATTGATATTAATGAATATTACACCTGCTCAATGAAAATCAGATGATTCACTACATTAATAAATCTGACATAACTTGAACAGAAATCTAAAAAGGGGAGAAAAATAGCAGCAGATAACAGTGCAATTCTTATTTTTTATCCTGAACACATCACCTTAACAGTGCCATCTTGGTCTAGTGGTTAGCACATTACGTTACGACGCTGCCGATCCAAATTCGAACCTCGAATGTGTGTGTGAGACGACCATTACAAAGGACTGGATCTCTATAAAGAATTAATGTTCTCATATTTATGAAAACTGTTTGAAGTTCTAAAGCAGCTGTGTCCTTGAAAAAGACGTGTTAGTATCATTAGAAACTGAATTAGAAATAACGTTATTTTAATATAGTCAGTCGTCGACTGAGGTGGGTCGGTCTAAGGCTTGAAACTTCAGAGCTAAAAAGGAGTGCCACTCCGGCCCTGACTGTGACTAAGCCAACAGTGATTCGGCATGTATATTTAATAATGTTAAAGTGGTTTAATATGCATTAATGAGATTATAAACCTTACCATTTTGTGAACAAGTGCACTATTCTGTGCTTCTAAATGGTTGTATTTAAATTTCGGTCATGTTGCGTCTGGTGCAAACAGCCAAATTGCTTATCACTACAAACCTCATCATGTAGTGTCATGTAGGTTTACAATTAAACCTGCTCACCTAATGTTTGCATTCGTAATATTTTGTCACCCTTCAGAATTATAAAGGTTTTATCTGACATTTTGTCAAATTGAGCTATTGACATATTCTAATTAAATGACATTATTATGACATATTTACATTATGGGACGTTCTTTTACAAGTTGTTTACATTTTAATCATTGTATTTATAAAAATATGTTAAACACATACTGTTTGCTAAATGGAATGCAAAAACTTTGAAGCTCAATATCTCAAAATCATTTAGAACGCTGATAGAACCTTATAATTCCAAGGTGACTATTTATATTATTAACCAATTATTATTATTATTATTATTATTATTATTAACCTCATGTGAAATTTTGAATCTGCGTCTCATTTCAGAGGCTGCTACTGTCCTCCTGAGGTTGCATTTTGATTTTGGATGCTTTGAGAACCTTTCTGAAAGAACAAACGAACAAACAAAATAAGTGGTTTTCCAGCAAGGCAATCCAGAGAGCCAAAATACAATTGGTTAAACTAGCATTGGGCGGGTTAAAGAAACCAAAACAAAGACAGCCGTTCCAGCATGTACTGTAATATACATTTTGTAAGCAGAATATCTGACTTCAGCACTGTTTATCTGCAAACATAGTATAGTATTGTTATGCTTTAGAAAAGTCAAAAGTGTGTCTTGCCTTATAATTGGTAGTTGGAACATTGAAGAATTGTTTAATGTACTGTAAAAATCTAATTAAAATTTATTACTAAATAATTCACAAATCAAATTGCATTGTTTTGCTTATTTGAATATTTAACATCCATTTTTTCTACAATAATCCAGCTGTTATTTTTTTGTATTATTTTTACCATGGAATTTGACAATTCAGATTTTCCCCTCATAAGTCTGACTTAATTTCTCAAAATTGAGTAAGTAAGTAAATAAGTAAGTAAGTAAGGTGTATTTATATAGCGCATTTATTGTCTATGCCCATACACTCAAAGCGCTTCACAGACATGATGGGGGTCTATCCACACCACCATCAGTGTGCAGCATCCACTTGGACATGTATTGTGTTTACATGTTACATGAACACAAAAAGACAAGCAGAACTGTATTCCAAGTTTATATCTCACAATTCTGAGATTATGACTCACAATTCTAAGTGTAAAAAGAAGATGACGAGTGAGAAATGTATTATTTTTATGAATTTATTGCTAAAATGTTGAATATTTAGCATTTATTTCAGATCTAGGTAAGCTTAACAGTAGTTAAGATGAATCTAATATTATTGTATTTGACAGAATGCAGTGGAATAAATCTAAACAGGGATTCATATCAATGGTAATAAATGTGCACTCATGGTGCACAATCCTAGAAATATATGTTGCCGGCACTGGACACAAGCAGTGCATTATGTGCTGTCAAACACAAGCAGAACACACAGTAGGCTAATCAATGGCTCCCTCTACACTGCCATTCTATATTCCAACTAAAGGGGATTTGAAGTATTTGTCAGGACATGTCCAGTATGGACAGCTTCAAGCAGTTGTGGTTCCATGCTGGCAACAAAATGTAAAAACCAGCGCAGCCAAAAGCGACCATTTGACACTCATTTTCTTAGACCAATAAATAAAAGTCAGAATATGTGATGTTAAGAGCTATTGATACTTTTCACACGAATTTAAAATATGTAAACCAATCTTAACTGTGATGCTGTCATGTCAATGAAGACCAAAAACTATGGGGAATCAGTCTCATGTACTTAACATGAATGCATACAATTTTTGGTTGAAATGTGTGTACTGATATTTTATTGATTAAATCATGATTATACATGCATATTTCTTATTTTCTGGCTTTCAACTAAAACAAGTATGTAATGTCCTAAGAGTGTGTATGTGAACTTTAAACCCAAACTACCCCATACATATTGTTTTATAACACTTTAAAACTGCCCCTTTCAGGTTTTGATCCTAATTTTGACATTTTGGGGACTGTTGCTTTAAATTCAAATGATATTGTGCTCTTTTCATAAGAGGGAGGACCTACAAATGCCAGTGTGTCAGAATAGTGTCAGATTCAAAAACAAGATGTCCTAAGCTAATGAGGGAGAGATCATCACTAATGAGCGGGTTTTGCCTTTCTGATGACTTGATCAAAAATAGAATGACAACCATGTGTTACTGCAGATGGTTTTAACGAAGTATGATTATAAAAAATATAATTCATATATTTATATTTTTTATCATTAGAAGCTGGTTATATATACAGACAGTTGTCACACAACTGTTTAAACCCCTGATAAAAGTGTTTTTTTGTTTGTTTTTTTTTTGCATGATTTTTTGCCACAGCCATATCACCCTGCAGCCCAAGACCGGTTACTCACTGAAGCTAAGCAGGGCTGAGTCTGGTTAGTACCTGGATGGGAGACCACTAAGGAACACTAGGTTGCTGTTGGAAGCGGTGTTAGTGAGGCCAGCAGGGGGTGCTTAACCTGTGGTCTGTGTGAGTCCTGATACCCCAGTAAAAGTAAAGGGGACAGTACACTGTTAGTGGGCGCCGTCTTTCGGATGAGACGTTAAACCAAGGTCCTGACTCTCTGTGGTCATTAAAAATCCCATGACACTTCTCGTGAAAGAGCAGGGGTGTAACCCCGGTGTCCTGGCCAAAGTCCCTTTATTGGCCCTTACGATCATGGCCTCCCAATCATCCCCATCCACTGAATTGGCTCTATCACTGTCTCTCCACTCCACCAATAGCTAGTGTGTGGTGAGCGCACTGGCGCCGTTGTCCTGTGGCAGCCGTGGCATCATCCAAGTGGATGCTGCACACTAGTGGTGGTGTGGAGAGACCCCCCTCATGATTGTGAAGCGCTTTGGGTGTATGGCCAAACACAAGAAATGCGTTATATAAATACACATTACATTACATTACATTATGATAGGTCCCCTTTAACATTAGATTTTTTTGTACATGTTTGTCCTCTGGACGAGTGCTGCTTTCCATAATGGCCTTATATGGATCTGGTTTGGGCTTTATATTATGCAAATTACTAACCTTGTGCACATGGGTGCTCATTTAGAACACTCCAAATTCACTAACAGAAGAACGAGCATTGTGAACTATCTGCAGTCAAACTGGACTTTCTCCCCATAGACTTCCATTCATACGCACGATAATGCATCAGACCAGAAACGCAAGCTCGTGTGACAAGTTTCACAGATAGCTGCATTGCAAAATTCAAGCTTGGTGAACTCTGACCTGCAAAATCGCATCACTTGACTGTGTGAGGACAATCAAGGATCAAAACATGACCGCTCTGAACAGAAATTTAAAATATGGAGCATCTATCTATATGGAGCAAATATCATCTGGTTTAATCCCGCCCCTTTTCACAGCGCCGTACAACAGAATTTTGCACGCACAAACTCTAGTGTGATCGCAGCATAAGGCAGATGTATGCAATTATTGGTGAATGATGTCAGTTTTTTTCAGCATCTAGTTAAATCAATATCACAAAAACAATGGATGGCAAAGGGGCATCCAAAACAGTACAAGCCAGGTGTACCCAATAAAGTGACAAGAAAGTGTATGTTCTGCTTTAAGGAAAAAAAAAAGCTGATTTCTGCCTGGAGAGCAGATGATTCTTGAAGGAAGCATCTATGAATCATTTAGAAGATGGAATTTAGATTTACCTTTTTATGCATTATGCACTGTGCATGCAAAACATTGTAGTGCAAACATTTTGACTTGAATCTGCTTGACGGAGCAATGAAAAAATGGCATGTCAAACATGGTTTTCTTTCCTGTGTTGACATATATCTTCCTGAACTGGTTAGGATGGGATATTTCAAAGGGCATTTCCCTGTGGAATTGCCAGCAGACTCCTGGTTACTTCACAGTCCTGCAAAAAGCTTGAAAGCTTGTACCATAGACACAATCAGTTCGAAATCTATTAATTCGTTTTAATAACTTCTTGCCATATAGTGGTGGAAAGTGTATTGAATATTGTACTCAATAAAAAGTTCCATTGCTTCCCAAAAAATGTTGTGCAATTGTAGTAAATGTATCTATTGTAAAAACTGCCAGAAGTATGAGTAAAAAAATTCTATTACAAAAGTAAGAGTATAAGATAAAAATCATGAAAAAAATGCTAATTAAAAATCTAGATTTTAAAAAAAAATGTAGTTTCTACATGTAAATTAAAGGATTTATCATTTATGGATCATAACTTTAAAATGTGAGAGCACATTACATTGATATACAGTATGCACCTTTAATAAGTTCCCCCATAGAAAAATGTCTCTGCCTCAGATCTAGCCCACACCATCAGCATTTGCTTGGTCCACATGCCACAATGAATTATGATACATGATTGGACCAAGTCTGGCTTCCATACAAGAGTCAAACATTGATCATTTCTGGGCCAAATCTCAAGTAATAAACTGGGCCAGATGTGTTGATGTGTCTGCAATGTTTTTTTTTTTTATAAACCCATGAAGCATTTCGCTTTATGGCTGTACTTTTTCTTGAAGAGACCAGATTGATAGAACTTTTTCTTTAATCAAAAATAATTTAAATGTATTTTAAAAGTGGGTCAAGATAGGCCAAACTTATGTGGCCCACATTTACTTTTTAACATCTGGGCCAAATACTACATTTGATATAAAATCTGGCCCAAGTCTTGAGTGCCGCCTCTAAGATGGTGCCATGTCGCCCAAATGACATAAACACATGCTGTATGCCAGTGCTGGATGAATGCCTGCTATGCCAGCTTTATGCCAAATCTGGGCCAGAAATGTTTGCTACCTGGGTTGTCAGAAAGCAAGCTGATGCATTGAAACACAGCGTGAAACCCAAGGGGCAAAAATCTAGCTGTGATGTTAACTCTAAGGTTATCCACTTTGTACCCTAACAAACAAGCTACGATTGTCCAGCAGTCTTTAGGCTTTAGGCACACTATGGGTGTGCTTGTTTTTAAGTGACCTGATTGGTAGATTTTATTTATTTTTATTTAAAAGTAATAACAAGGTATTTTAAATTTGGGTCAAGATAGGCCAAGCTTACATGGGCTACATATCATATATTAACATCTGGGCTAAATACTACAATTTATATCTGGCCCAAATATCATGTGCCACCTTAAAGACAGGGCCACCTCTGCCAAACCAGGGCCATGTTTGGTCCACTTGCTGTATGCCAGTGGCGGATAAATGCATATATGAAATGTAAAGACATTTTGGGAAAATGTACTTCTACTACAATACATTACTAATAGATTTTTAATAAAGTCAATTTAATGTAAACTTAAAATTACCACACTCAAAATCAATTTAAAGGCAAGGCAGTGGCGCAGTAGGTAGTGCTGTCGCCTCACAGCAAGAAGGTTGCTGGTTCGAACCTCTGCTCAGTTGGCGTTTCTGTGTGGAGTTTGCATGTTCTCCCTGCCTTCGCGTGGGTTTCCTCCAGGTGCTCCGGTTTCCCCCAAAGACATGTGGTACAGGTGAATTGGGTAGGCTAAATTGTCCGTAGTGTATAAATGTGTGTGTGGATGTTTCCCAGAGATGGGTTGCGGCTGGAAGGGCATCCGCTGCATAAAAACGTGTTGGATAAGTTGGCGTTTCATTCCGCTGTGGCGACCCTGGATTAATAAAGGGATTAAGCCGACAAGAAAATGAATGAAAATTAATTTAAGTGTCAGTAATAATATTGCATGTACTTCTACTACAATACATTACTAATAGATTGTTAATTAAGTTAATTTAATGTAAACTTAAAATTACCACACTCAAAATCAATTTAAGTGTTAGTGATAATGCATTCATATTAAGTGTACTTAAGTACAACTTTTGGGAAAATGTACTTCTACTACAATACATTACTAATAGATTTTTTATCTATTATCTTATTTTAAACTTAGGATTAGTATGTAAACAGTGTACTAAAAATCAACTAATGTTTAAAGCATTTAAAGCACACTTTTGAAAAACACACTAATAAAACTCTTTTGGATGTTTTTTCTGTAGCGTACTTTATTGTAGTACACTAAAAATTTAAGTATTACTGGTATTTACTATACTTTTGTCAAGTGTACTAAAGTCCTACTGAAGTATAAACATACTTTTAATTAGTATATCTATATTGTAAACGCATCAAACTTTTATTTAACACAAAAAATAACAATGTACTAAAAATTTATTTGGGGGTAATTTAAGTGTATTTTAATTGCATTTAATTATTTTTTTTTTCACCTGGGTTAGGAGAAAACTCCAGACTTTCCTCTCCCCAGACACTTCCTCCAGCTCCTCCGGGGGTATCCCGAGGTGTTCTCAGGCCAGCCAAGAGAACAAGAGGTCATATGACCTTCATGCATTTTAGATGGAAAATTGTCTAAACATTACACCATTCATACAACGATGTATTGTTTTTCCCCTTTTCAAGATATATACTCTGCGTAAAACATTATAAATATACATTGCACAATATAAATAAAACAGATTTTAATACGAATTTATGCAAACAAAAAAATAATGTGTTTATTCCTTTATTAAGATGTTCATGGTAATGTTTACATTCACAGTTTCATTTAGGGAAACTCCTGAGGTAAATAAGGCATATCTCTGAACATTAATAATAAATCTAAATAAAATGCTGCGCTTCCCACCTCCAGTCGCTATGACTTCTAGGACTTTCAGAGCGAGTTCGGTGCTCAAGTCTGCATCGGTGCGTCCTCGATATCAAGATCACATCCGGGAAGTTTCACATGTCCTCTGTTCTTGCGGTCTTGAGTATTGGAACTGAACTTTGGCAGCTGATAATGACGTTACACAAGAACACGAGGACACAAGACCGCTGAAAAATGCATATTGAGAAACAGCCCCCATCCCATCAGCATGTCCTGGGTCTTTGCCCAGTCCTCCTCCCGGCAGGACATGCCTGGAACACCTCCCTAGGTAGGCGTCCGGGAGGTATCTGAAACAGATGCCCAAGCCATGTGAGCTGACATCCCTCGATGTGACACTCCTCCCGGGTGTCAGAGCTTACTCGTAAACAAAACCCCAAGATACTTAAACTCCTCCACCTGGGGTAAGGACTTTCCTCCAACCTAGAGATGCCAAACCACCTTTTTCCCGTTGATGCACCATGGCCTTGGAGGTGCTGATTTCATTCCAGCCACATCACAATCTGCAGCAAGCCACCCCAGTGCATACTAAAGGTCCGAGTTTGATGAAGCCAACAGAACAACATTGTCTGCGAATAACAGAGATGAAATCCTGTGGTCCCCGAACCGGACCCCTCCAGTCCAAGGCTGCGCCTTATAATTTATATTATATTATAATTTATATTCCATATAAATTCTGAACAAAATTGGTGACAAAGGGCAGCCCTGTCGGAGTCCAACATGCACTGGAAACAAGCCTGACTTCTTGCCGGCAATGCGAACCAAACTCCTACTCTGTTTATACAGGGATGAGACAACCCTTAAAAGAGCGCCTTTGACCTCATACTCTCTCCACAGAATGCCAGGAGGGACACAGTCAAATGCCTTCTCCAAGTCCACAAAACACATGTGGACTGGTTGGGCATACTCCCATGAACCCTCGAGCACCCTGGTGAGGGTATAGAGCTGGTCCAGCGTACAACAGCCCTGACAAAAACTGCATTGTTCCTCCTCGATCCTAGGTTCAACCATCAGCCAAATCCTCCTCTCCAGTACTAAAATGTACTCAAGTAAAACAAATACACATTTTAAAACTACTTAGTGAAGTGTAATTCTTGAAAGTACTTAGTTAAGGTAATTATATTATTTGTGATCTGTTACTTTAAACCACTGTAACCACCAACTGTATTTCCTGGAAGACTAGAATATGAGTTACACAGCACACATCTTATGACACTGATATACTCATGGTGAAGTTCTCCACTTTGCCAATGTCACATTTAATTGAAATTTTAACTTCAGTTTGCTTACCTACTGCTACAGATTTGGTTATTTTCAGTGAAAGACCCAAGGGTGATGGTATTAATGATGATGGTTCAGTCATTTGAAGGATTAAAGCGAGACCGGGTTTTACCACAGTGCAGGTGTTGTGGCTGTTTACTCAGTAGACCAAGTCCAATTATCAATCTGGAAAACATATGGCAGAGGTCTTCAGAGACAAGCGTAAATGATCATTATTAACTACAGTGTCATATTCCTGAGCATTATAATTGGATTTAACTGCATTTTAATGTGATAATGACAATGAAACATCTAGTTTACGATAACATCTTAATTTTAGGTTGGACTGAAGTCATTCACTGTTTAAATGCTTTATGTTGGTCATAAATTGCGGGATGGATCTTTATTCTATATATATATATATTTTTTATAGTGTAGTTATTGAATAAATTATTTAGACAGAAAACTACTATGTGTAGTAATTTATTCCTGTTTATTTGATGACTACACTTAAAAAAAAAAAAAAATATTAGCAGTTTTATGTATTTTGTGATTCATGTTTAATCTTTATTTTTTCCCCATTTATTTATGCTATTGAACTTCTATTATGTGACTTTAATCTTTCCTCCACCAAATTTTAACCTTGAAAATTTTGATAATGTGACTTTTGGTAGCATTTTAACCGTTTAAAGTGATACTGTGTATTGTCTGGGTTGCTGTTGTATATTATGCTGCAAAAGCCTTGTAAAACAACTCCCAGTACATTTTTTGTTCTTTTACAGACTTTTACAAACTAAAAAATGGCAATAAAAGTCACTTTGGTAAACTGCAGAGTTGAATTTTTAACTTCAAAAATCGACAGAGCAGAGATCAAGGTCGCATTATGCAATTCACAACCGTGAATAAATGAAAAACAGTTGCGAGTCACAAAATATGAGAGTGTAGTCTAGATTTGGCCTATATTTAGACATCTATTTGATTTTCACTGACAGCCCAAATGTAGCTTTGTTTTTAGTGATGTGACGTTGTGCACCGAGCTTCTAAGCTGATGAAAAGAAATGTATACTGCACATTTAGTTATAATCAGGTGATCAGTGACATTCAAAGCTTTATTTTCACCCCTACCCATGTGACTGCTTTGAATAATAATTCAAACATTTAAACATCCATGTGGGTTAGTGAAGTGTAACGAGAGATTAGGCATCAATTACATACATTTCAACTGTTTTCAATGCACTTCACCGATCCCATGCACCACTATTTCAACTAAAAATAAAATAGTAAATTGTATTAAAAAGCTTTTGAACCACAAAAAAAGTATTAACAACAATTTTTAAAGAAGGTCACTGCATATTGTAGCAAAGAGTGTAACGGAGGCCAGCTGGCGAGTGCAGCCCAAAAGCCTTCTCATTCTCATAGCATTTACCTCCCATGCAAATATCGCCGGTTCAATCCCTGCTGAGAACAAGTGGTTGGGTAGTGGGTAATGAACCTTTTTAATTGTTCACTGGTTCAGAAAGCATCATTTCACCATCACTATTGTTTTCGTCACAGTGGGCTCACTTACAAACGCACGGATTTCACGAATTATCAAAAACACAATTTTTTCATTTTTTTACATTTTTTTTTACAAAACACACGACAGACACTGGAGCACAAGACCACGGGAAGACAGGACAAGAAGATGGCGACAAGATCTAAACAAACTCAAGGGTATAAATATACAGGAGATAATTGAACTGAATACATGCAGGGGTGTGACACAGGTGGAACTAATAAACTAACAAATTGCGGGAAAACAGAACGGAAACACATGACATGAACAGAAGCACATGGAACATTAACAATTACATAAACACAACACACCAGAGTTGTGACAGTTTTAGCCAAGTTTATTAATTTTCCTTTGGCTTAGTCCCTTTTCTAAACAGGGGTCACCACAGAGGAATGAACCGCCAACTTATCCAGCATATGTTATACACAGCGGATGCCCTTCCAGCTGCAACCCAACACTGGGAAACACCAATACACACACTCTTTTACACACATACACTACGGCCAATTTAGTTTATTCAATTTACTTATACCGCATTTTTTTGGGCATAATTTGACTTCTTTTTTGACTACTTTTAAACTCACACAAAAATGTGGGGAAACCGGAGCACTCATAAGAAACCCACGCGAACACGGGGAGGACATGCAAACTCCACACAAAAAATGCCAACTGACCCAGCCAGGACATTAAGCAGCAACTTTTCTTGCTGTGAGGCAACCATGCTAACCACTGAGCCACCTTGTCACCTGCATTAAAAAACATAATAAGTAAACTTGAGAGAACATTTTATGCTGTTAGAAAAATGCAGTTAACAATCCCCTTATATAGTCTTGCCTTCAATCAGTTCTTCTGAATTTTTCTGATTTTCTTAAAGCATAAATCACACTGAGATTAACTCAAAGTGAATCGTAAAACTGGATAATTTCCTCCTAATGTCAGATTATTTTCTGCTGCCATCTGTACTGTTTAAAAATCACCATAGTAAAAAAAATAAAAATAAAATACCCATTCTAATTACTATGAATGGACCAGCATTGTTTATATTCTGTGCATGTGTGAGCTTTAATATACAGTTAAATTACTTTTCTTATAAACTGAAAGTGAAAGATCACATAAACTTTAGTACATCCTGCAGAAAAAAAATACAGCATTATTATCTAATGCAAGCATCTAACATTCACGGACCATTTCAACCAAAATAAACATTGCCCAGATTTACAGCTTTTGAAACAGGACCATTAGCCTAATTGAAAATAGCTGTAACACAGCTGGCAATGGAAATCATGAATTCAAATGAAACCGGTGTACTATGAAGTCCAACATTATAAATATCACATTTAATCAACGCACGTCTACTTTTTTCATATTTTACCACTTAAACAAAATGAGTAACACAGGTCGTTTCAGCTGAACATCTATTGTATTCCTACATTTAATAAATGAATACTTCTAAGGTTTTTCTCTATGGGTTTATAAGCTCACGCAAGACTGGATGATTTGACTGTGATTTGACAGCATTAAAGCTGTATTTTCGGCATGGGACACGACCAAGAGACTGAACCACAGGTCATTTACTGAAGAGCGCATGAATGTTTGGCGAATGACAGCAGGATGACGAATACATTTGCATATATTGAAATAATGAAACACAGCTCACTTTCAAGCAGTTAAAAGGTGAAATGTCTTACCTTCATTGATGCTTTATTCTGGTGCAGCTGTCAGTTTTAATGAGACTTTGAAATAAGAGAAATGTTGCCAAAACTTTTCATTTTTAGGTCCAATCCCAATTCTTTTTTTGTACTCCTACCTTTTTCTCTTCCCCTTGGCCATTGAAAAAGAGTGTGACGGGCTTCAGAATTTACCCCTAGGAAATGGGACAGCACTACACCAGCACATGTCATTATATGTCATTTCGATCTCTTGCTTCAAATGAGATCAATGATCGCAACTGCTGCAGTTATTCCAGTTCTGCTATTTTTTGGTATTTATCTTATCTTATTTATAGATAGTGAAATTTTGTGTTTTTTTTTTTTTTTATTCTAAAGCATGGTAAAACACAAACGTCCTTATGAATGTATTAAAACATGCTTGTTTGTTGTAAAAATTCATAATGGTGACAAAAAAATACTAATTTGTGCATCTCCTTACTTCTGTTTGCAGTCATGCTGCTGTTGTACAGTATATTGTGTATTCTGGGAAATTTTGTACCCCTTGGTTTCGAGTGTGGTTTGGATGAGTTTTAATTATTGTACATTAAGGTAGTCTTCAGAAAAAATAAAACACTAGCGAAGAAACTCGACTAAAAGGAACATAAAAACCTCACTGCTGGATAGCATTTCAAAAATGTTATTGCAGAGCAACACAAACAGCGTGCAGAAGTAAAAATGCATGGCATCATGCAAGGCATGTGCCAAGGATCACGCCAATCACTCGACGCATGAAGTTAAACTTGTCTTAAGCGTAATCCAAAGACCATAGTCAGAAACCAGTAAATAGTCAGGACAGGATGCAAAACAACATGAATGACAAACAAAGAACAGGCCAAAAACACAGGAAGGAAAGACAAGGATAACACTTAGAAATGTTCACAGAAAAGCAAGACTCAACCCTGTGTGTGGGAATGTGAGGTGCATATATAGTTCATGTAATCAGTCTTTATAAGCTACAGCTGTGTCTAAGTAATCAGTTGTGATCCGGAACTGGTGTGTGTGTGTGGTGCCTGATGGGATATGTAGTTTATTACTGTGGCATATGTGTAGTTCTTCAGCGAGCTGCAAATGTTAGAACGCTGGTCATCATAACAGTATTATTTTAAAACAAATATTCAAAATATATTTATTTATTTATTTATTTTTTGAAACATTTTTTTTAAATATATATATTTTTTTATCTGAAACTTAATTAGCTTTAGTTAAGCACTGTGTTCTGCAATCCTCTAATATGTTGTGTATAAAAAAGTAATTGACATTTGCATAATTTTTTTTTACAAAGTCATGGTAGTTTTATCTCTAGAAAACATATTACAACTTGTAAATTGTTTTTTAATCTTAAATCAGTATTTGATTTAGATTAAAAATGCAGATATAAATGGGTTGTAAATGTGAAATCAGTTTAGTTTTTTCTCATCAATGTTAGATGTCTGCCATGTTTATCAGAATACAAAGTTTACTTGGTTTAATTTGTTTTGGTTTTAATCTAACCTATATTGTATGTAAAAAAAAAATACCAGCACTATTATCATAGTGGAAGTAGTAGTCCAGATAGCACTTAATTTATTTCAGCTAATCTCCATTCAGATAGTGAATATGTTCAGGGTCCCTGCAGATTCCCATTACATGTCGCCAGTTCACAACTCAGAGATAGTTTTATATTCTATTTTTATGTTAATTTCATTCTTCGAGAACATCACTGAATCAAAATGGGCACAGGGGGTTTTGAAGAGGTTTATAAAATTGTAATGTTTTGGCATCTAATATCTTCTCTTTTTTGGCATCATTGTCAGCTAAAGGTTTGCCTTAAAAAAAATTTAAAAAGTTCTAGTAACCGCTATGTATTCTTTATTCTGTTTTTGTATTCATTTTACCACTGCAATTATATAATTAAAATATCAATTTGACAAAGTGATGACCAACTTCTTTAGCAGCCTTGATTGTATCATTTTTACAGCTAAATCATTAAAGTATTAATTGAAATAAATTAAGTAGATTATCAAGATGACAACAAAGAAGACAACTAAGAAATGTGTCAAGAAAAATGTATCAAATATGAAGGCAAAAAAACCAAAAAAAAAAAACAGACAAAGCAGAAATGAAGATAAACTTCCAACTTAAACATAAAAGCCCTATTCAGACTGTAGTCATTTCTCAGGGGGTGGGGGTGTAAGGCATTTTCACCATTAACAGGGGTTAGTTAGTGGATTTCTAATTCTAATTTCTAATTTAGCATAAAAGTACAGAGAAAGCAAGAAGATGCAGCTTTTTTGCTTCAGAGACTTCTACAGCCTTCTGTGAGAGTCGACGAGGGTTTCTTCTGCTGATATCCAGCAATTTTGAACAAACGAGAGCAGTCTCCCGGTCCAGAGTGTGTATACGCAGCGGCAGGCGATCGAGCTGGGCTTCTCCCTTGCCTGGCGTTCTTTGGCTTATCTCCAGAACAGTGCATATAAAGTTGCAAATTTCACTGAAAGAGCAACACAGTTGTGCAGCACGTCCTTTTTAGCATGGCGCTCCGATCATGCGTTTCTGGATGCGGTGGTTTCCTGTCCCCAGATGATGGGCACGAGCCCTGCGTTGTATGTCTGGGGGTCCAGCATGTTAATGCAGTGCTCGCGGGCAGTTCATGTCGTCATTGTAATGCCATGTCTGTTGCGCAGTTAAGATCGCGGCTAATCCTTGCAAAAGGGGCGAACCACCCCAGCTGTCCCTGCACTGCAGCGAGCACTCGGGCAGATCTGAGGGTTCCAGTGGGAGATTATCCGTCACCTCCGGGCTCACGACCTCCTGCTTCTCCAAGCGCTCCATCCAAGCTTCAAACAGAGGAAGTGGTCCGTCTAACCAGAAGGTAGCCCTTACATTCGATGACACCGGGGACCAGATGTCGACTGCTGCATTGGAGGGTGGGCTTTCATTGTCCAACAAGGATCCAGACCCGCTCGCCTCCTCCGGGCAGGTGAACACTGCCAAAACGGATCCTGAAAAGGAAATGTTAGCCGTGCTTTCACAGGCGGCTTCGGCCATAGGGTTGGAGATGGTTTATTCCCCAGCTCCGCGGCCGGACCGACTAGATGGAGCCAGGACTATCTGGACTCAGAGCCAGAGCTTACAAGGCTGCGGACCAGGCTGCTTCCGCCTTGCATGCTATGGCCACCTACCAGTGCTACCAAGCGCAGGCGCTGACCCAGCTTGCTACACGAACCCCGCACCGCAATTGACTTTGCTCTTCGGACTACTAAGTCCACTGCATGTGCGCTGGGGAGGACGATGTCCACATTAGTGGTCCAGGAGCGCCATCTCTGGCTAAAACTGGCTGATATGCGCAAAGTCGACAAAGCCCGCTTTCTTGACTACCCCATATCCCGGGCTGGCCTGTTTGGCGACACCTTCAGTGAATTCACCCAGGAATTCAAGGCAGTGAGAAAGTCTGATGCAATGGGTAATGTCATCTATCCGCGGGACTGTTAGCCCGCTCCGCCCACCAAGCCATCCAAATCTGCTGCTATTCGCCTAAGGCGCACGCCTACGAGAGCTGCCCCGCCGCTGCCCACACCTCCAGCAAATCGGGTGCGTCGAGCACCTCGAAAGGATCCACCCCCCTGCCCAGAGCGCCATTAAGTCCGGTAAACGGACCACGATGCGTCCCTGGGACAGGTCATCGGGAGAATAGGAAATTGCAGCAATTGTAGCGATGTACTGTGGTAGCGATGAGTCCATTAGCGAGAGCTCTGCCTGCCTGGTTGGCACGGGCCAGCCCTTCGCGGTTGCTCATACGCACAATCAGACTCGGCTACACGATTCAGTTCACAAAATGGCCCCCCAAGTACACGGGTGTGTATTTCACCAGGGTCAGCTCCCTGTCCATCCCTGTCTTGCAAGAGGAGATTGCTGTTCTCTTGGCGAAGGATGCAATCAAGCTGGTCTCTCCAGCCGTGATGTAGAGCGGGTTTTACAGCCCGTACTTCATCGTGCCCAAAAAGAGCGGTGGATCATGGCCAATCCTAAATCTGCGCGCTTTGAACAACTGTCTGCACAAGCTGCCGTTCAGAATGCTTACGTATAAGCGCATCCTCTGGTGCGTTCGTTCCCAGGATTGGTTTTGCAGTGACAGACCTAAAGGATATGTACTTCCATGTCTCCACTCTACCACGCCACCGTCAGTTTCTCCGGCACCTCCACCTGTTGGGACTCGTGCCTGGAATTCAGGCCGGCTTTCTCTCACATTGTCCTGAGACCTCGCCCAGGATATATGCCCAAGGTTGCTACCACACTGTTATAAGACCAGGTAGTGAGCCTGCAAGCGCTGCCCCTGGAGGAGGCAGTCCCAGCCCTTTTATTACTTTGTCTAGTTCACACTTTGCAAATTTATCTGGACCGTACTGCTTTAGATCATCTGAGCAGCTCTTCGTCTGTTATGGTGGTCGGCAGCAGGGAAGTGCCGTTATCAAAACAGAGGTTGGCCCACTGGACAGTGGTTGCCATCTCCCTCGCTCACCAGCGCCAGGACGAGCCGTGTCCCCCAGGAGTGTGTGCACACTCCACTCGGAACATCGCAACCTCTTGAGCGCGTGCATGCGGTGCCTCTATAACAGACATCTGTAGAGCTGCGGGCTGGGCGACCCCTAATACAATTGCAAGGTTTTACAATCTGCGAGTAGAGCCGGTTTCCCCAAGGATATTAGGTAACCCTTGGTAAATGAGGAAAGAACTCAGTTAAGGTGTTGAAACACGCTTGCTTCCCTATTCTCTCTAACGGCAATATGTACGCTTATTCACTCTGTCAGTAAAGTTCCCTTCTTAGGTGAGCCCTGCAGATTCCTCCGAGGCCCCCAGCACTGACACAGCGGAGGAGTCACTTGCTCACCCATTACGCTGTAGGTCTGCCCTCTGGTCAGCCCGCGTTTTGGGTATAGGTGTCCGCTATGCATGATCCCAACTAGGCGATCCCATATGCGTATTCAGCCACGGTGCAGTCTCCCCTCACAAGCGGACCCGTGACTTCCCTCTCCACTAACCATCTTATTATATGCATACTCCCCCTTATCAGGGCTAGTCCATTTATTCTACCATCTCCCCATTTGGGTAGGAGCTGGCCTTCGCAGCATCCTCCCCTTCGAGACTGCATGCTTTCCCAGTGTACAGTTGTATTTAAATTCCTAGAAATTATCTAGATGCTTGCGGCTCCCGAAAAATATATCTAAATCTGTAAATCTTCTTTGAAGTGGGATAAGTAAGGACCAGGGATCACGTTGGAAGACCGCACCTCTCTATGATGCAGGTGTGCGCACGCTATGCCTTGCTATCCTCTCATCGGCGACGAAGGTAAGGTGCAGTCATCATGGCATTTTCCAGACAGTTCCCCATACGTGGATTAAATACACTTATAGAATTGAAATTCCCATCCGAAGGGGAATGCTCTGGTTACTCAACCCGATCTCATAACTTTGCGTACAAATAACACGACTTTCCACCTTCCCTTTGCGTGCAATGCATACGCCAAAATCCGTTTTTGCGTGCATATGATACGCCAGTCCTTCCCATTCATTTCTTTGGAGAACAGATGCGTCCATATGCCACGCACCAACTTTAACGGCGATGACGTCATCAACGAGACTCGGTTCAACGCCAGTTCACCTGATGAGCATCGACATTGAATCAAGTAAGTAAGGGCTTTTCCCCTCTTTTTGTGATGAGATCACGGCGTTAACTGCATTTTAATAAATTTTGTGTTTCTTCATCACGTTACATGAGTCGTGTGTTAGAAATTGTGCGTTCAAAGTTGTTATTCAAGTGTAACATCTGGGCGTTCAGTTAGCACAGCTGGTAACTTAGCCCAGCTATAACATTACTGCTGCCATTACTGGAGTAATTATTAATTAATTAATCAGTTTTTATCATGTTGTGACATGATTGGACGTTTTTAAACATCGGGGATGACGGCACTGCAGATCTAATTCAAACATGTAACGTT